>NW_017674195.1:42125-103366 GCF_001879085.1 Nicotiana attenuata
AAAAATTCTCAACTGTATCTTTGCAATGGCTGAAAATCACCCGATAATCCCTTCTTTAGTTGAGAACACCCCAGAGAAAACCCTTTATTCTTCCGTCCCTGATGAACCCTCTGTCACCATTCCAGTCTCAACCACTAAAAACACCTCCCAACCAGATTTCCATATACCCTCTAGTTCTCATGCGACTCTCTCAGACCTCTCTCTCTGTCCAAATGATGAGAACTCAGAAACCCCAAAATTCGATAATCCTTCATCTCTATCGACTGAGATTCTCACCGACCAAAGCAAGGGTGGAGAACAGGGTAAAATTCCACAGATTGTAGAGGTCTCAGGGGTAGGTATTGATCAATCTTTAGATGTTCATGCTCCTGAGTTTATGGTAACCATGGAGTCTCTAGAGGAAGAGGCCGTCGCAAACATACTGGTCGTATCTGCAGATGGAATAGTGCATGAGGTAATCTCTGGTGTGACCAATTCTCAGAGGAATGAGGCATAGGGGTTAGTGGAATAAGGAGTTGTGGTGCTTTTTGAAGGCTATGCACCAGCATAAACTACTTGGACTTCTCGTGAAGGACCTGACCCCTCCCCAGAGGAAATAGGTCAAGGATCCTCTTCCCAGGTCAGTTTTGCTCCTGCTCCCTCTTCACACTTCACTGTTGAGCCCTTGGAAATTCTGGTTCCTGAGATGAGGTCTAGTGATGAGGAGGATCAAGATAATATTGCTCTACATGCTTTTATTGTCAAGAGAAGGGCAGTTATCACTCCTGAGTCTTCTACTAAGCGACCTACTACTAGGTTGCAAGCAAAAGAGGCTTATGAGTCTTCCCTACAAAAGATCAAAAGGAGTAGTAAGAAGAAAAAGAAGAGGTTGGTGAAAAATGGAGAAGTGGTATGTGAAAAGGACATTCCTGTGGTGGAAGTTAATGAGGAAGCAACAGAGGAACCCAGTTCCTTGGTTAAAAGATCCCAAAGGAAGAAGCAATCTGCTTTAGTGGAAGATGTTAATACCCCTAGTTCCAGATCAGCAAAAAGTGGTAGAAAGTTGAAAGATAATGTGAGTGAACAATCATTTTCTGATGAGGATGTGTTGAACAAGTCAAGCGGAAAAGGAAAATCGAGTGTGAAGTCTGGATTTTTTGTTTTTGTTTTGATGACTATGGCAGTTATTTTTGTTTCATTTTGTGATGTGGATGGGATGCACCTGTACTGCTCCCGCTGAAAACAGTCCAATCTTTGCCTTTGCTGTATAGCAAAGGCATATATTTTATCAAAAACTATCCTCTTTTGCTGTTTAATGCTTATGTTTCTCTGTTTCTCTTTTCTATTATATTGTGTGCACATATGTGGCATGAGTTAGCTAGGCTAGACATCTTTGTGCTGACTGCCTGTTTGTGTATTTATAATGATGCCAAAAAGGGGAAGTATAACGTCAAGGGGAACTAGTTCTAGTTCCTGTTACTTCATGTGTATAATTTGGAAAACAAGGATCTGTTTAAGGGGGAAGTATAAAGTCAGGGGGAACTTGTGAAGTAACTGTTACTTAATCTGGTTAATTTTGCTCTAAACATGCATTATCAATTTCTAAGTTTGTCATCATCAAAAAGGGGGAAATTGATGGGTTTATAATGCCTTAGCTTTGTGTTTGATGATCTAACAAACTTATTGTCAAAGAACCAGATAAGGAACCTGACTCATTTGGTACACAACTCAAATCAACGGATTCCAGCTAATGAGAACTGCTAAGACTTCAGAAGATAGAGAATCAATGCAGGGACCTGATACCCTTGTGTTTTCCTGACAGTAGTACGAAGTCAAGTGTCTACAGTTGGAAAGTGACTGCCTGCACTGTATACAGAAACACTGTAGCGCAGGTTTTGCAGTCACTTCTCATTTGACCTAACAAGTGATTACATCATTCAAGTGATGTCATCCAAGTTGTATTAACTAGAGTATTACAACAAAACATCACTTCAACACTTGAGAAAAAACTTGAGCATTCAAGCGCTCCAACCGTTCACAGATCAAGCATTCAATTCTCAAATGCATCAAGAACAAAGTTTAACACTACTATGGACCAGTTCCTAAATCTAGTATCTTGTTGTCCTTAGTTGAGTTGTAACTTTGTAATCGTTCTTCATTGTAATTACTAATTTGCTTATCTAGAAGCGTTGCTTAGGAACCCCTTTGTAAAACCATAAACCCTTAGTGTTTGTGTCGTGACTAGAGTTAGTCATGAGTTGAAGTCTTTGTAATAGGTGTATTGCAAAGTGGCTTGTAATAGGTGCATTACAAGTTAGTGAGGGATTAAGAGTTTAATTCCTAGATTGCATAGGTTGTAATCTAAAAGTTTCTCATAGTGAAGTTGAAATCCTACCAGTGTTGGTCGTGGTTTTTTATCCCCTTGAGCAGGGATTTTTCCACGTAAAAACTCCCTGTCTTATTTACTTACCGTTCTATTAGCTTCTCAATGGAAACTCATAGAGGACCTGGTCTCTCTATAGCTTAGTGGACTCCATATATTCTATCACATAACATGCAAATCAATACACAACCACAGTACTGAAGTCCAAATTGACATGTTAAGATGCTATATGGGTATAGAACTAATCCTAGGAGATAAGAGATCACATGATGCAGATTATGGTAAAGCATGACATGAACAATAGACTATTCTCAAGTATCAATTAACACAGAATGATATCAAAGATGAACACCATCACAGTTGAACCAAAGTTCAGATACATGTGCAGAAGGAAGGAAAGAAATTAAACATTATGAGGTTTAAACACTAACCAGTAGCAATCTAAAAGAATGCAGAGTATAGAAGTAAAACCCCAAATCCCGGATGCTTCATAGTTCACAAGAGCCTCGAGAATGGGCTCCGAGCAGTGCTTGCACCGGAGGAGGTTATTCGATAGTTTCAGAGAATTTGGAAGTAGCAGTGAGTGAACGTGAGAGTAGTGGGAAAACAGTCGTCAAAGTCTGGGTCTCAAACCTCTTCTGAGAGGGGTTTATATAGTAGAAATCAAACAAGTAAACATGGAAACAAATTATTCGAACACAAATATGGAAAGATATACTAGAATCAATCAGAATCAATTTTAGGGAGAATAATACATAAAATAAGGGAGTTTAATAAATTAATAGAGAATAAGAGAGCATAATCACACACATAACACTAAAAATAAGTGAATACAATAGAGAATAAGGAAAATATCAAACAAAGATCAATTAGAGTCAACTTTATGGCAAAATAAAGTAAAAATAAGGGAAACACGATGGGTCAAACAAAAATAAGGAAAATATCAGTCAAACACAAGAAAGGAAAGAGATTGACGCCTAGTTGAGATTGACGCCTAGTTGAGATTGACGCCTTGAATCAGACCAAAATACAAGGGATCGTTCAATATATCATGTATAGAGACGGAAGATCGTTCAGATCTTCATGGAATCAAAGTGATTGGTCCGTTCTTGAGAGGTAGTTTTGCCAAAATAGTGCAAGAACTAAGTGATACCAAAATCATGCATATAACGATAGAGTATTACGAAATAGGTAAGTGAATCATGGATTGATTCCATGTTTGAACCGGAATCGGAGAAGATTAAGGGTGACGACGGCTAGGGTTTGACATAGAAAAGGGAGGGTTTGAGGGAGTTCAAAGGTGGCGGATGAGAGCAATGTCTCTAGGGTTTGGGGGGTCGGTTTATAAGAGAAGAGGGGTTAAGGGTTGTGAGCCGTTGGTCATTTTTAATCAACGACTGTGATTTAAGGGGTCTGGGTCGGTTTGGACGGGTAGGATTGGGCCTAGGAGTTATTGGGCTGGGGTTTATGTTGTTTAGGTCCGAAAGATAGGTAAAATTTGGGCTATTATTTAAATACCCAACATTTAGCAAGAAATAATTGATAAAATAATTAATAAAAATGGAAAAATATTATTTGTGCACTAAAATGATTAAAATTAATAACTTAACATTATAAAAATATGAAAAGTCATTTTCTGCATAAATAATGTTATTATACATTAATATGGGCTATTATTGCAAAGATGTGCAATTTAGCCTTAAAATGCAAATGTAATTATAAAAATGCACTAAAAAATATTTAAAAATTATGTGGGTATAAATGATAAATTTAGATGATTAAATCATCATAAAAATAATTTGAAGGATAATTATTGAATATTTATATATAATAAAAATACAAGAATAAATTGGTTTAAAGCCTTTAAAAACTATGAAAAACATTTATGTATGCTTATAAATCAAATGATGATGCATATGCACTATTTTGGAAGTATATGTATATATGTTTAAAATATGAGGGAAAAAATGGGTATCAACATCATTCATTGTCTTGCTAGCATAGTAGACCGGATGAAAGATTTTGTTGATTCTTTTCCCCAACACCGCTCCAACCGCCACATCACTAGCGTCACACATGAGCTCAAAAGGCAAGCTCCAATCCGGTGCGGTAATAATAGGAGTAGTAGTCAACTTGAACTTAATCAATTCGAATGCCTTCATACAATCTTCATTAAAATGGAACTTGGCATCCTTCTCCAAAAGTTTACACAAAGGGTTTACCACCTTGGAAAAGTCCTTGATGAATCGGCAATAGAACCCCGCATGACCCATGAAGCTCCTCACTCCCTTCACGGATGTAGGAGGAGGGAGTTTGGAGATCACCTCAATTTTTTCTTGGTTAACCTCAATACCATGTTTTGGAATTTTGTGGCCGAGGATAATGCCTTCCTCGACCATGAAGTGACACTTCTCCCAATTCAATACCAAATTAGTCTCCTCACATCTAGCCAAGACCTTATCCAAATTGATCAAACACTCATCAAATGAATTCCCTACCACGAAAAAATCATCCATAAAGACCTCAAGAATATCCTCCACCATGTCGGTGAAAATAGCCATCATACACCGTTGAAAAGTCGCCGGTGCATTACACAACCCAAATGTCATCCTTGAAAATGAGAAAGTACCATAAGGACATGTGAAAGTGGTCTTCTATTGGTCCTCAGGAGTAATAAGAATTTGATTGTAGCCGGAGTATCCATTAAGGAAGCAATAAAAAGCACGTCCGGCCAACATATCAAGCATTTGATCAAGAAATCGAAGTGGGAAATGAACTTTCCGAGTGACTTTGTTGAGTTTCCTATAGTCCATGCACACTATCCACCCGATGACGGTTCTTGTGGGGATCAATTAATTCTTGTCATTTGTTACCACAGTCATGCCCCCTTTCTTTGGGACACATTGCACCATAGAGGTCCACGAGCTATCGAAAATAGGGTAAACAACCCCGGCATCCAACCACTTGATTATCTCCTTCTTTACCACCTCTTGCATTGCTTCATTTAGCCTCATTTGATGTTCAACGGAGGGTTTGGCACCCTCCTCCAAAATAATCTTGTGCATGCAAAAGGCGGGGCTTATGCCCCGGATATTCGCCAAAGTCCATCCGATTGCCCTTTTTCTCCTTTGTAGGACTTCCAGCGTGGACTCTACCTGCATGTTAGTTAAAGAACAGGAAAGAATAACCGGTAAAGTTGAATAAGGGCCAAGGAATTCATACCCGAGATGCGGAGGCAATGGCTTTAACTCCAATGTGGGAGGCTCCTCGATTGAGGGCTTTGTTGGAGGAGTCTTCCAGTTCTCAAGATCCAAGGATAGCTTGAGGGGTTCATAAGTGTACAACCCCATTCCTTGCAATGCATTCACATATTCCACATAGCTATAACTTCCCTCATCATCATCGAGATTGAGCAACACAACTTCCAATTTGTCCTCAACATTCACTGTGGCACTAGTATTATCAACAATAACGTCTGCCACCAAATCCACGAACGAATAAACTTCATTACTATTCGGTTGTCTCATTGATTTGCTCACATGGAAGACCACCATTTCATCACCCACTCGGAAAGTGAGTTCACCGGCTTCCACATCCACAAGAGCCTTCTCCATAGCAAGTAAAGGTCTACCCAAAATGATAGGCACCTCATAGTCTACTTCAAAATCAAGGATCACAAAGTCCACCGGGAGGATGAACTTGTCAACTCGAACCAACACATCATCAATAATGCCCAAAGGCCTCTTCATTCTTCGATCTGTTATTTGCAACCTCATGGATGTGGGTGTTGGTTGCCCAATTCCCAAAGTTTTGAACACCGAATAGGGCATCAAGTTGATACTTTCTCCGAGATCACATAATGCTTTGGCAAAATTGGCGCTCCCATAGTGCAGGGGATTGTGAAAGCGCCCGGATCTTCCAATTTTGGAGCCATTGAGTGCACAATAGCACTCACTTGATGAGTCATCTTGATGGTGTTACAATTCATTGATCTTTGCTTGGTTACCAAATCCTTCATGAATTTTGCATATCCGGGCATTTGTTCCAATTCCTCAACCAACGACACATTAATCGACAAACTCTTCATCATATTAATAAACTTTTTGAATTGGTTTTCACTATTTTGCTTTGCAAGCCTTTAAGGGTATGGAGGAGGAGGCCTTGGTGTTGGTGCCTTAGCCATTGGCACTAACGGTTCCGGCATGTCAATCACGTGTTCCCTAGACGGGTTCACTTCTTCTTGCATCTCCTCCACATTTTCATCAATATAAATTCTCACTTCTTCACTAGCTTGAACCACATTGCTTGGGATTTCATCTTCTTGTACCACAACATCTTCATCCACAATCCTTCTTTGATTTGAGGTGGTTGCATCTCCACCTTTTACACTTCTAGTAGTCACGGCCATAGCATGTCCCATATTATTCCCACCCTTCGAGTTTAACTAGGTAGTGCCTCCTTAGGACGAGTGTTCAAAGCTTGCGAGATTTGGCCTAATTGAACCTCCAAATTGCGGATAGAAATGTTGTGATAGGCTAATTTGAGCATCGGAGTTGGCATTCTTCTCCATCATTTGTTTAAACATATTTTCAATTCTCCCCTTCTCATTGTTAGAAGAGCTCAGACCTTGAGAAGGATATGGAGGTGGATTGCTCGATTGTTGGAACATCGGGGGACTTTGAAAACCCGACCCCGGTTGTTGTTGTTCCACCCACCTTGGTTATTACCTCCCAATTGCTTTGATTATTGCCATCCCAATTGCCTTGGTTACCTTGATTATTCCAATTACTTTGATTATTGTTACCACCACTCCAATTGCCTTGGTGGTTTTGGTTGTTCCAATTTCGTTGGTTTTCTTTGTGACCTCCATTGTTGTTGATTTTGTCCTTGAGCATTGCTTCTTTGACCTTGATAATTGTTGACATATTGAACTTCTTCTTCTTGCTCATTGAACGAATCACCTTGAACATAACCACTATCATCTTGCATGAATTATTCTGGACGGTTTTGCATTTGTTTACCTTGTTGTCGTCTCTTGTTTACCATCATTTTCACACTTTCCATTGCATTCACTTTTGTTGGCCCTTGAACTTGTTGAAGATGATCTTTGGCCAATTGGTTCATTGTGGTTGTCAACCAATAGCTTGCCTGTGATCATGTAGCTCCTTGTGTAGGTGAATGCCATTAGGGTCACCTTGCAGAAAATTGGCTCTACTTTGCCATGCCGAAGAGGTATTCGCCATCTCATCAAGAATTTCACAAGCTTCGGCATAAGGCATGTTCATGAAGTTCCCTCCGCCGAGTTGATTTACCACACATTGGTTTGTTATGTTGACCCCCCTGTAGAAGGTTTGTTGGATCATGGCCTCAGTCATATCATTATTCGGACACTCTTTAACCATGGTACGATATCTTTCCCAAATCTCATGCAATGGCTCATTGGGTTCTTGCTTGAAAGCAAGAATCTCATCCCGAAGCGTCTCCATATGTCCCGGAGAGAAGAATTTGGAAATGAACTTCTCTGCCAAGTCATCCCAAGTGTGGATGGAATGATTGGGCAATCTCTCTAACCAGTCCAATGCCTTTCCCCGTAAAGAAAAGGGAAATAGCCTCAACCGCTACGCATCCTCGGAGACATTTGTTTGCTTGCTCCCCCAACAAGTATCGACGAACCCTTTGAGATGCTTGTAAGCATTTTGACTCTGAGCCCCGTTGAAGAATCCCCGTCCGATAATTGTTGGTGGGACACCGCTCTTGGTGGAGGTGGAGGAGGGGCGGGCGCATTATCTTGAGGCGGGCGACCTCGTCTATTAACTCGAGGTTCAAGAGGAACCTCATCCATTTGATCATCGTCCACCTCCTCCCCCAATGGCACATTTCCAATGGGCTCGTTGTTGAGAGCCACTTTCGTGCCTAAAATCAATTCAAAAACAAAGTTTGTGACTCAGAAGGAAAAGAAGACAAATCATACAAAAACCTAGATATAAAGCTAAATCCGTTTAACTCCCCGGCAACGGAGCCAAAAATTGATGTCGCCCCAACTCACTCCACAAATATAAGTAGTGAGGCGGTCGAAGCAATAATAAAACCCAACGGGAGTCGGGGTCGAATCCTCAGGGAGTTAGAATTAGGATTAGGTATATATTTAGTGTAATTGTATAATGTGCCGCAAATTGCACTTACACATTCTTGTTTGTTGTTTCTATTTCTACTTTATGCTATTGATTGCAATTATAAAATTAGGAGACAATATTTTTGATTTTGGTTGTTTTTCAAATTCTAAGGAATCTAGGGTCATGACTTCCACCTAGGTGGTTACCTAACGGGTTGTAAACTCTAGGGCAAGTTTGATTAGTCGGGGTTGTAATATAGCAATCACACGCAATTACCCACTCTATACCCCTCGGTAGTTTGAGTGATTTTGCCCAATATGGCTTTATCAAGTCCAAATGGGTATTGCACAAATCAAGTGATATATGCTCAAGTCGGGTCTTACTATCTCTAGTTTTGACCCTTTAATTGGGGCTATCAATTTCTTGAGTTCACCCCAATTTCTTGTTAGCCAAGTTTTCCTGGACTTAGTCTCTCTTTGTCAAGTAGAGATTAAGTCAAATAGGCATGAATCAATGTTTGCAATCATTAATTCTAGAATACAAGCATGAACAAGGCTAAATATCACTAACCCAATCACGAACAAGCCCTAAATCAAACACCCATTAAGTACCCACACTAGGGTTGGGCCACAACCCTAGCTAGAAATTTAGCTACTCATGAAAACTGAAAAAAAACACAAAGAAGAAATTAAGATAGAATGCATAATAATTGATTAAGGAAAGAAAATCTAATGTTTAGAAGTTAATCTAGTACGAAATTACTCAAAACAGTAAAGAAAACGGCTCAGGTGCTCTCCTAATACAAAGCTTAATCTAAAAATGACAAAAAGTTCTATTTATACTAAGCTAAAAATATCTGACAAAATGCCCCTGCGAAGGTTGTGCGGCCGCATAATTCTGGTGCGGCCCGCACAATGAGCTTCTATGGCCGCATAATTATCGTGCGGTCCGCATTCTTAGAACTTGGGCTTGGTACTTTGGGGCTTCTGCGGTCCGCGTAAAAATGAGTGCGGCCGCACAAAAATGATGAGGTCCGCACTCTTTGTCTTTGGACTTGAAACCAGCTCTCTGATTCTTCACTTCTGTGGACCGCATAATAATGAGTGCCGCCGCATTTGACATCCTACGGCCGCACAATTTCGGTGCAGTCCGCATGCCTTCAGCTGGCCCAAAGACTACTCTCTGAATCTTCTCTCTGCGGCCGCACTGTTTCCCTTTTTGCTCTATTTTTGTTCTTGTTCACTTTTGACTCCTTTATGAGTTGATTTTGACTTCTTTTGGCTCGTTTCACAATATTCCTGTACCAAAGCACATTTCATTAGTTCTTGGGAATACCTTTAAGAATTTTTGAGCTAAAACACAAGTAAAAGAGAGTAAATAAGCGGTCAAAATCCCTACTTATCAGATGGGTGAGCCCGAGCTAATCGTGCATGTACCTGAGGTCGGCGTGGCTTCAAACTCTAAGATTTCGGTTCCAAACATAGAGATTTCTTCCTTACCAGAGGTTGCCACGGTCGCACTGAGGAGTGATTTGTCGACGTCCGGGCCGGTCTACATTCCCTCCTGTGCTGAGGAGAGGGAAAAAGGTGTGATCGTAGAGGATTCTGAATCCGGTTTTTATGTAGACCCCGAAGAGGAGAAGATGTTCGATGAGGGTTTACTCGGGTAGATGTGAGAACGGACGGGTCTTCTCGTTTGATAGTCATCCCTTTGGACTGCAACCTGTTGACCATTACAGAGATCGTGGTCCCTTCTTTGGTCCCTCTTTGCTCTGGCGCTGAGAATCAGACTCTACAATCTTTTAAGGATGCCGATCTATTGTTGAGTGCATCTGGAATGGCTTTGCGGGTGAGTCGGTTCCCTTGTTTTTATTCTCATACCTCGCATCTTTTCTCCTTTTTATTCTTACCGACTTTTCTTGGCTCGTTTTCTCTCTAGACTCTTATTTTGGAGATCGAGAGTGCCCACCGAGAGGAGAAACGGAAAGCGGTTTTCAAGAAGATAGTTTTGAAGTATTGCCGGTATCGTGACAAGTACCGCATGATGCATGCCAGGTTTGGTGCGGATGGTAATTTCCGGTCCCTCACGGACAAGCTGGGGCAGAAGGATGATGAGCTCGTGAGGGTCATCAGCAGATGCGGCGAGCTTGAGAGACTGCTCAGAGTAAAGGAGGACGAGCACGAGGTGAGCAAAGAGGTCGTGGCCGAGTGTGTCGACCTCCAAGCTCAAGCAACGTCTTTGCGGGTTAAGCTTGAGCGGTGCTCGACCTGAGCTAACGGTTTGAGTGACGACTTGATCGAGAAAGTGGCAGAGTTGGAGAAGGTCGAGGAGGCCAGGATGACGTCTTTGGCGAAGGTGGTGGCATTGGAGGAGGTCATTCGCGTGCATAGAGCTAAACGAGCGAGAGAAGCGGAAACGACCGTGCTAAGGGAGGCACGTCTTGAAGAGAGAATTGGTGGGCTCGAGAGAAATATTTCGAGCCTTAGTGATCAAGTTACCGCTCTTGAGGCTAAGAAGGCGTGCCTGTTGGCTCGACCGTCCTCCTCTCATACTTCTGCTATCCCCGGTATTCCATGGTAGTTATACGAGATATGGATCTATGCCGAGGCTCAGCTGGACATATATAATAATTTGATGACGGCGGGGAATATTCCTGAGACAGATTTTGAGGATACCCGTGTTAAGGCACGTGCCGCTAGGATTGCCTGCGGTTATGACCCTGCTACACCGGGGACTGACGAAGGTGAAGATGATTTGGATGGGCTTGCATCAGATGCTTGGTATGATGACGAGTATTCCAGTGGCGGGGGCGATGATGCAGATGGCGCTGCTGAGCCGGGCGGTGAAGGCGTCGGTGATGAAGGTGGGGACGACATGGAGTAGTACTTTGTACTTAGTTTTTGTGTTTTTTTGTGGGGGCATCTTTCTTTCCCTTTGTAAGATATATTTTTTTTTGGAATGGAATGATCACAACCCTTTAGTGTATGTTATTGGGCCTTTTTATTTTTCTTCGAACATTTTTCTTCAGAAGGATTGTGTTGGTATGTGCTATTTCGACCATGGTCGAGTATATCTTTGATTGAATTTGGGTGAAGTCCCATGTCGTCATACTTAAACGAAGCTGTAAATCGAACTTAAGTCAGGTTGAGCATGAGCTGAATTTGAGTGTGGTCGAATATGGTTCTTTACTAATTCGAACGAGGTTGAATGCATTGATTCGAATGAGGTCGAATGTGAGTTAATTCGAACGAGTTTGAATGTCACTTTAATTAATTCCAATGAGGTCGAATGTTGACTCTTAATTGATTCGAACGAGGTTGAATGTGAGTTGATTTGAGCGATGTCGAATATTGACCCTTAGTTAATTCGAAAGAGGTCGAATGTGAGTCGATTCAAGCAAGGTCGAATATTGACTCTTAGTTGATTCGAACAAGGTCGAAAGTGAGTCAATTCGGGCAAGGTCAAATGTGAGTCGATTCGAGCGAGGTCGAATATTGACTCTTAGTTGACTCGAACAAGGTCGAATGTGAGTCGATTCGAGCAATGTCGAATGTTGACTCTTAGTTGATTCGAACGAGGTTTAATGTGAGTCGATTCGAGCAAGGTCAAATGTTGACTCTTAGTTGATTCGAATGAGGTTGAAAGTGAGTCGATTCGAGCAAGGTCGAATGTGAGTCGATTCTAGCAAGGTCAAATATTAACTCTAAGTTGACTCGAATGAGGTCGAATATGAGTCGATTCGAGTAAGGTCGAATGTTGACTCTTAGTTGATTTGAACGAGGTCGAATGTGAGTCAATTTGAGCAAGGTCTAATGTTGACTCTTAGTTGATTGGAATGAGGTCGAATGTCAGTCAATTCGAGCAAGGTGAAATATTGACTCTTAGTTGATTCGAACGAGGTCGAATGTGGTGCATTGATTGGTGAAGAGTTAAAACTTGGTGGAGACAAGCGAACATCATGTGTTTGTATGCTTTGCTTATATATATCGAAGTTTACATGTTTTTCGGGCTGGTATTCCAGTCCCAGTCTATCTAGTCCCTTTATTGTTCAGCCTGGAGAAGTATTCGAGGGGTCGAACAATGAACTTGCCAACTTGTAACCTAGCCTGCTCGAGCTTTAAACTTCTAGATGTCCTCCTTGTCTCCTCGTTAAAAACCTCCCCGAGAAAACCCAATTAGGACAATACTCGGGTGAGGGAAAAAGAGTACAGCCCGAAGAACATCTTTTCTTAGAAGTTGAAGTACTTGACGTGGGCGATGTTCCGGTTGTTTGGTAATAACTTCCCCTCCATTGTTTCTAGTTGGAATGATTTGTTTGCTGCTGCCGTGTCATATATGGGCCATCCCAATTAGTCCCTAGTTTTCCTTCTCGTGGGTCCTTGCTCGCCTGTGTTTTGGCTTTGAATACGTAGTCTCCTACTTTGAGCGGTCAGACCTTGGATTTTTTGTTGTAATATTACTCTGCTTGTTGTTTCTGAGCGACCATCCTTATGTAAGCCATGTCTCTTCGGTCTCGACCTTGTCGAGATCTTGCCTCCTGCTTTCATCGTTAGTCGGTCCGCTCTCATGTAAATATCTCTGATTTGGTTCTCCGACCTTGACCGGTATCACTACATCAGTCCTATAGACTAGCGAGTATGGTGTTTCTCCTGTGATCATTTTCGGCGTTGTGCGGTATGCCCATAGCACTCCCAACAGCAATTCCGGCCACAGTCCCTTGGCGTTCTCGAGCTTCTTTTTAATGATGTTCAATATTGACTTGTTGGAGGAATCTGCTTGACCGTTGCCTGCGGGGTGATATGGCGTGGAGAGTATTCTTTTGATGTTCTATTTTTCAAAGAACTCGGCGAACTTTTTCCCAATGAATTGGGCCCCGTTGTCATAACTGATTTCTTTGGGGATGCCGAAGCGGCATATGATGTACCTCCATATGAATGTGATCACTTCTTGCTCGCGTATTTGGGCGAATGCACCTGCTTCTACCCACTTGGAAAAATAGTCAGTTAGAACTAAAAGAAATCATACATTACCTCGTCCCACTAGGAGGGGTCCGACGATGTCCATTTCCTATTTGATGAAAGACCAGGGCGAGGTGACTAAGTGGAGATGCTCGCTCGTCTGGTGGATTATGGGGGCGTACTTTTGGCATTGCTCGATTTTTTAACGAAGTCAGTGGCCTCTTTCTTCATCGTGGGCTAGTAGTAGCCTGCTCGTATGAGGCATCTGACGAGAGCTTGATTGCCGGTATGAGCTCTGTTGTGACGTTCATGTACTTTCTCGAGGACGCGCCACGTCTGATTTAGGCCTAAGAGTTTTGCTAGAGAGCCGCCATACGTTCTTTTGTACAAGTCATTGTTGATGGCGTTGTACCTGGCCGCCTGCATTCGATGCTTCTTGGCTTCTTTTTTATCGTCTGGGAGCATCCCGTCCTACAAATATGAGACAATACGATTGCGCCAGTCCCAAGTCAAGTTTATAGCCCGTACCTCAGTTTGATCGATGAATGGAGGAGATTGACCACGTTCCCTTCTCCGATTATGATTTTGGTCGCCACTGCCAGTTTGGCAAGACCGTCCACTTCGATGTTCTATGCTCGAGGTATTTGATCGAGCTGGCATTCGTCGAACTCGAGTAACAATTTGCAGATTTTGGCCTGGTATTTCTGTAGTCGTTGTTCCTTGATTTGGAAAGTCCCTATGACTTGATTGACGACGAGTTGCGAGTTGCACCGTAAGACTACTCGTCGTGCTCCGTACTTGAGTGCCAATTTTAGTCCTGCAATCACGGCCTCATACTCGGACTCATTGTTAGTCATATCCGGGCACAGTATGGACTGGAGAATCATTTTGCATGTTGGGACCTCGAGCACAAGCCCCAGTCCAGATCCTGAAGCGTTAGAAGTGCCATCGGTGTACAGGACCCATTGGTCGTGCATTTTTGTGGAAGCACTTGTGGCTTCCCTTTCGACTTCAGGCATTATCTTTGCACTAAAGTCGGCGATGAAGTCGTCAAGTACTTGTGACTTTATCACCGTTCGCGGCTGATAGGATATATCGTGCTCGCTCAACTCTATGGCTCATTTGGCCAATCTACCCGACAGTTCGGGTTTGTGCAGGATACTCCTTAGCGGAAAGGTCATGATCACTGAGAAGGGTGGCACTGGAAATAGGGTCTAAGCTTTCGTAAAGCTACAACCAAGGCTAGGGCTAGCTTCTCGAGGTGGGGGTACCTCCTTTCGGCATCGACCAAAGTTTTGTTAATGTGGTAGATGGGAGACTGCGTACCTTTATTTTCTCATACCAGGACTGCACTTACTGCGACATCGGACACGGCCAGGTAGATGAGGAGACGTTCTCCAGGTTCCGCTTTAGCGAGCAGCGGGGGTAAAGACAGGTATGCCATTAGTTAGTTTAAGGCGTCGATGAACTTGAAATTCCATTGGAGTACACTGAAAAATTTATGGCACCTATTAGAGTACCGTGAGATGAATCTTGACAGGGCGACTATACCGCCGGTCAGCTTCTCCACCTATTTCTTGCTGGTCAAGTTTTCTTGTATTCCCTCTATAGCCTTGATTTGGTCGGGGTTGACCTCAATGCCTCGTTGTGATACTAAGAAGCCGAGGAACTTTCCCGAGGTTACTCCGAAGGCGCTTTTGTCGGGGTTCAATTTCATGTCGTACCTTCTGAGTATGTCGAAGGCTTCCCTCAAGTGGTCGATGTGGTCTTCCTTCCTTTTCGACTTGACCAACATGTCATTTATATATACTTCCATGGTCTTGCAGAGCTGATCTATGAACATTTTGGTCACCAGCCTTTGATATGTCGCCCCTGCATTTTTCAACCCGAACGACATAACCCTGTAGTAGTATGTTCCCTGGTGGGTGATGAAAGTGGTTTTTTCCTGGTCCTCCTCCTCCATGAGGATCTGGTTGTAGCCCGAGTAGGCATCCAAGAAGCTTAGCAGCTCGTGCCCGGCTGTTGCGTCGATGAGTTGGTCAATATAGGGCAGTGGGAATGAGTCTTTTGGGCAAGCTAGATCTGTGAAGTCTACACACATCCGCCATTTTCCGTTCTTCTTTCTTACCATGACCACGTTGGCAACCCATTGGGGATATTTTGACTCTCTGATGGAGCCATTCTCAAGCAACTTTTCCAGCTCCTCACGGACATCTTCATTTATCGCAGCATTGAACTTTCTTCTAACTTGCTGCACTGGGGGGTGGAATGGGTTGACATTTAGTTTGTGTGTCGCTATCTCCTTTGGGATGCCCGGCATGTCTGCATGGGAAAAAACAAACAGGTCTACGTTATTTATTAAGAATTGGTGGAATTTACCTGGTTCTTGGAGCTTGTGGCCGATGAAAGCTTTCTTGCTGTGGTCGTTGTCATCGAGTAGGACGGGGTCGAGGTCTTCTACGGTAGATCCTGTAGCTCCTACGACTTCAGGATCTTTGATTACATCCTTCTCGTCCTCGCTTGACCTCGACCATGTTGATTACTATGCTTCTTTGGCATTCCCCTTTAACTGTTGGGTGTGCGTGTACTCTTGGGCGATAAAATAGCATTCTCGGGTGGTGCGTTGTTCTCCTCGGATGCTGAATACTCCGCAAGGGGTGGGAAAATTGATGACTTGATATAAGCTGGAGGGGACGACTTTCATGGCGTGGATCCAAGGTCGACCTATGATGGCGTTGTACGTCGTATCCTGGTCCATGTGGTGGAAAGTGGTTTCCAAAGTGACGCCACCGGCTAGGACGGGTAGAGTAATCTCTCCAGATGTCCGCTCAACTACATTGTTAAAACCCGTTAGTGTGATACAACATGGCACTATCCTATCTTCGAGTTTCATTTGGGGTGAGAACTCGAGGGTGGATGATGCACGCGCCGCTCCCTTCATCGATCATAAAACCTTTTACAGCAGTATCTAAGATGCGTAACATAATGACAAGGGCGTCACAGTGAGGAAAAACCAAACCGTGGGTATCCGACTTATCAAAGACGATACTTTCTTCGAGTTTGTCATACCGTTGATGAGTGATCGACCGTTTAATCTTGTGGGTAGTGGTGAACTTCATGCGGTTGATTGATGTCGATGCCCCCTTTTTCTCGCAAAATCGGGTTTACGACATTTAGGCGGACAACTCTATTCCTTTTGGGAATTTGGGTTTGAGATTTAGAAGAGTCGCCACCTAATGATTAAGTGCATTAGGACACTAAGAAATTAAAAGAGAAGAAGAACCAGAAAATGGGTAAGGCTTGAAATTATCTCAGGGGGAAGGTGTTAGGCACCCCCCAAGATCCACTAGTGTGGTTCCCGGCCATGCTGCAATTGTGACTTTAAAACAAGTAAACATACAAGACAATTTCCACACACAACGATTACAAGTAGGGGAATGTATAAAGGTTAAGTAACAAGCTGAAGTTTGGGATTTAGGCGATTTCATAGTTGTTTAAAGAATATATAAGTGCAGAAAAATAGGGATCAAATAACGGGTGCAAATAATCAGACAAAGAGATGAAAAGGGCGGAAATTTGGAAGAGAAAACAGTGCTGAAAATTCAAAGAGGTTTTAAATGATTTAAAGCGAAATACAAGGTTTAAAGAACTGAAAGATTGATAGTTTAAAGAAAATTCTGAAAAAGTAAGTACATAAAGAGGGAGGGTGTCCTAGGCTTATAAATAACATGGATCATCCACGCAACACCCGGTAACCAATTATACGCGTGGTGTTATCGCATGATCATCATATCCATGCCTACCCTTTCCCACCCTGTTATGGTACTGGAACGCGGAATAGTCTCGTTACTTATTGCATGCTACTACCCGTCCTAATCCTATCAGTCCCGGAGGCAGTTGGGACAACTATTCCTAAAGGGAAGGGATATTGGCTTCTGAAGTTTTAAAAGGACAAAATCTAGTGCGACAAACAAAACATATAAGTGCAGTTAAAGGGAAGACGCATAGCAGTTAAGGCTCAAATAGGCCTCCTCATTCAAAGCAGAAATTATTTAGCATGACTTGCAAGTACTGGCTAGGTCTTTAATTAAACTTAAACGAAAGGGGGGTGGCTGATTTATCATATATTTTTAGATAAGAAGTCCGAATTAGGCCTGCCTGCTGGTTGTAATTATTAAAGACTGGTATAATTAATTGATTACCTAATAGTTTGCCTAGGTGAGACCTATAGGCATGATGTCTAACAAGGTGATACATACTGACTTTAAGGAAGGATTACTGATTTTATGGATGAACCAATTCTGCAGATGTTAACAATATCATTATTGATTTTAGACTCACAGATGAATCAGAATTAATCGATCGCTCCTATAGACATGAATTCTAAGCGTTACTGATTTTAAACGGTTATGTAAGTACAGGGATCCTATTAGCAGGGTATCTACGATGCAATTGATTATTCCTTAACCTATGGATTGTTTGCCTAATGTCATATGCATGTGCAGAAAATGCAGAAACTTATAGGCATGGCTTCTATATGTTGAAATGCAGAATCTTATAGGCATGACTACTATGTGCTGAAATGAAATAAACTATATGCGGGATACAGCATTGAAACAAACTATAGGCAAGATTTCTATATGCAGTATTGAGACAAACTATAGGCAGGATATCTATATGAAAAATCTATAGGCAGGATCTCTATATGCAGAAACGTAAACGATAGTGTTGTGGTTGCGGAAATAAAGACCTAAAACATGATTTCTACCCCATATGCATAACATAAGAGACCCTCCCCCATTGTTTACTATACACCCTATAAGTATTACAAAATTATTACAACTTGAATGAATCCAGAAAAGTAAATAAAATTACATCAGAGATTAAAATTCCAACCAAGGAGCGCCTAATTCAGACTCGTAGTCTGAAACATGAAAGAAACCAACTTCCAAGGATCAGATTTCCAAAGCCTTTCTCATTCTTTGGGTGTGTCAAAGTTCCAAGGAGCTTCATGAACTCCAGGCAGTGCTTACACCTAATTACATTTGCAGTATCAGATTATGGTGCAGTGTGGAATGGCCAGCCCTCCAATGTCCAAGTTCAGAGGGAACTCAAGGTCCCCAAGGCATGGCTCATAGGAGGGGGGAGGAACTTAGAGTCTAAGAGTAAGTGTAAGTGCAGTAGAGGGGGAATTAGGGAAAGCCATGTCAAACTAGTGGTCATGCCCGGCAATTAGGATGCTGGCATACCCCTGACCAGCCTGTCAGCTTAAATTGGGAGTTAGGACCTATTGAAGGTCAGGTTCAGACCTGGGTAGCAATTTGGATGCTGCCAGGCCATGAACTTTAACTCAGCACACATAGGGGAATGTGGGTATGGGGATTTTATAGCAAGCAGTAAACATAAAAGAAAGAACATGTTTAATGTAGAGTATAAACAACAAAGTAAACCAGAACATGACAACTGTAAAGTAAACACATAGGGAAGGAGCTGAAATTAAATTGGGACATACCAGTTTTAGGGAAAACAGGTAAGTAAAATAGCAGTCTTGAAAAGCCAAATTGCAAAGCAATACAAAAGTCTCAGCAGAGAGTAGAGAGTTTGAAAAGGTATTGTGATTGGAAATTCAAAGTTCTAGAGTTGCAAAGTTTTTCAAAGCCTAAAACTTAATGCTTCTTCAGGTGCAGAAGGGTCGAGCCTTTTTTATAGTGTAGCAAATAAGCAAGAAAAGGTAAGGAAATATCATTGTGATCAGTCTCCCTTTAGTTAAGGGATTCAGATTTCAAACGGGCAAAACAATTATGGAAAGGGATTTAAAAAAATATTTTCCTAGTGGTATAATAAAGGGTAAGTACATAGAAGCTATTTAAGGCAACCAACTAATAGTACAGGGTTTGTAAAAAAAAGGAAAGAGAATCAAACAGTAAAAATTAAAAATTCAGACCTTTACTCGAATGAATCAAGTCAAGAAAAGGGGTAAAGAAAGGTTCAGTTACGGAAAACCAGTAACAATCAAGTGAACACAATTAAAGGAATCCGGAATCAATTAGTAGTTGGCAAAGCCTTTTTGAAAGAAGAGTTCTCATATATAAACACACAAATATGTAAATCAAGAAGAGACTGTCAAGTTATTTAAAGAGAATTTTAATCAAAGAGAAGTTCAGAAACATGGGCAAAAGATACAGGTTCGACCTGCAGACTCATAGTGAGTCTGAGAGTCCAGGGTCCCAATGTGGAACCCTGACTCGAACACAAAACATAAATCGTCAAAAGGAAACCCCCAAATCCTAGGGTTTCTGTGACGACCCGACTCGTCGTATCAGGTATTACTGCCCCGTTTTCCTCACTTATTACTTCTTCATGTTTCATTACCGGTATGTGGTGAGTTAGAGTTGATTTGGATTGGTTTTGATAAGAAATGAGACACTTAGTCTCTTTTAAGAAGGCTTAAGTTGGAAAAGTCAACCGGACGTTGACTTATGAGTTAGAGGGCACGGATGTGATTTCCGGTGATTTGGTTAGCTTCGGGAGATGATTTGTGACTTGGGAGCGTGATCGGAATTTATTTTGGAGGTCCGGTGTAGAATTAGGCTTGAATTGGCGAAGTTAGTATTTTGGCAAATTCCGATTGATAGGCGAGATTTTGATATTGGGGTCGGAATGGAATTCCGAGAGTTGCAGTAGCTCCGTTATGTCATTTGGGATGTGGGTGCAAAGTTTCAGATCATTCGGACGAGGTTTGGTAGACTTTTTGATCGAAAGTGCATTTCGGATGTTTTTGAAGAACTTAGGCTTGAATCCGATGTGATTTGATGGTTTTAGCGTTGTTTGATGTGTTTTGATGATTGGAACAAGTTTGAATGATGTTATGGGATATGTCCGTGCTTTTGGTTGAGGTCCCGGGGGCCTCGGGTGAGTTTCGGGGTGGTTTCGGACCATTTCTAGGCCATTTTTAACTGCTGGTTTTTGGCTACAGCAGAGTTCTATGCGATCGCGGGGAATTGGTCGCGATCGCGGTGAGTAAAATGTGAGAAACGTGCCAATGAATCGCGATCGCATGAAGCCTTTCGCGATCGCGGAGAAGAAATATTCTGTTGCGTTGATCCCACTTCGGAAGCGTATATCTCACAATCTATAAGGAATTTGGAGATGATCCAAAGATGAAAATTCTAGGCCTTTGTGTCTAGTTTTCAGAAATGTAAATTAATTGGAATTTAAATTTGTGTACAAAAAATTATGGTGATTACACTATAGGCTGCCCGGGAAGGTCTCTAATTCACAAGGATGACTTTGGAAGCTTATATCTCGCAATGTATAAGGAGTCAGGAAATGAGCAACATATGAAATTATAGCCCTATGTGTCTAGTTTTCAGAACATCAAACCATTTGTAATTTGGAGTTGTGTGCAAAAAGTTATGACCACTATACTGGAGGCTGTCCGGAAGAGCTGGGAACTGTTCATCGCGATCGCGAAGCATTGTCCGCGATCGCGAAGAGTAAATTTTGGGCTGGAAAAATTGTTCTCCGCGATCGCGAAGCATTTTCCGCGATCGCGGAGAGTAAATACCTGGGCAGAATATTTTAAAACACGTCAGTCGCGATTTTGGGGTCATTTTACACCCATAATTGCTCGTTTTTGGAGATTCTTGAAGGAGATTAACGAGGGATTCAAGGGGGAACGTTTGGAGGTAAGTTTCTTGGACTCAAAACTCGTTTTTATTGTGAAATCCATCTAGGAAATCATTGAATTTTTGCTAAAATGGAGGAATAGGGCTTGGAATTTTCAAATTTTTAAATTGGGATTTGAAGGGTCAATTGTGGATGGATTTTGATGTTCTTAGTATGTATGAACTCGTGAGGAGATAAGGAATCCGATGATGTGAATTTTGTAATTTTTCGAGAAGTGGGCCCGGGGCTCGGGTTTTGCCGACTTCGTGATTTTCGATGTTTTTCGAGTCTTTTCGATTGGGTTATGTTTCCTTAGCATATTGTGTTGTATTCGCTCTGATTTTGGTTAGATTCGACGCGCGTGGAGGCCGATTGGAGGGGCAAAGGCGTCGCGGGCTAGAGATTTCGCCGGTTCGAGGTGAGTAATGATTGTAAATGATATCCTGAGGGTTTAAAACCCCGGATTTGCACCCATAGTGCTATATTGAGGTGACTTGCACGCCAGATAGAGAGCGTGGGGTAGAGCACCGTTGGGGATTGTGACTTGGTCCGTCCCGGTTGTTGATTTTACCGCGTATTTCGCTATGACTTGTTGTTTTTCACTAGGACTTGGGCTTATTGCCATATTTGGGGCTTATTGCCGACTGTTCGAACTCCCTATGAGCGATCATCACTGTTTTCCTCACTATTTGAAATATTATTTGAACTCAGTCCATTGTCATTACATTGTTTCATGAACTCAGCTATATTTTTACTCAACCTCGACTTTTAACTGATATTTGAACTACTGTTTGAGCTGAGCATTATTGTTTCTTTACTGATGCCCGAGGGGCTTATGATTATTTAGGAGCCCCTCCGGAGTCTGCACACCCACAGTGAGCGCGGGTACCCATCTAGAGCGGTTAAATTTTAGACAGTGGTAACAATGACACTGTCATACGCGTTTTGGTCAGGTAACAATGACTGACCAGTCAGGTAACAATGACTGACCAGTGGTAACAATGGCACTGTAATACGCGTTTTGGTCAGGTAACAATGGCTGACCGGTCAGGTAACAATGACTGACTAGTAACGAAAATCATGCCCGACGGGCGAACATTTATGTGCTTATCTTGCATACTTATTTGCATTTTTACCTGCTATGCTGTGGTATTTGTGCCCGAGGGGCGGATTTTCTATACTAATCAGCACTAACTATTTTGAACAGCTTTTGTAATTATTGAAAGGACCATTTTCAAAGGAGATTTGAACTGAGCCGAAACATTCCTAAAGAGTTCTCTGATGTCACTGTTTTCTCGGAAATTGTACCCGGCTTCTGTACAGCCCGTTGGTTGCTTTACGTGATTTCTTGCTGCTCAGTTATTATTTACTTCTATTACTCACTGAGTTGGAAGTACTCACTTTACTCCCTGCACCTTGCGTGCAGTTGCAGGTATCGTTCACCCGGTAGCGTGTTATTAGCGGATTGAAGGTATTGTTATTGTAGCTGAGCAAGGTGACCGCCAGCGTTCGCGGCACCGGATGTTGTCTTTTGTTTTCCAGAATTTTTCTTTATATATATTTATTGGCCTGTAGTTGTGTTAAGGTTTCTTTAGATGCTCGTGAGTTGTGACACCCCGGTCGGGTTGTGTTGGGTTGTAAATACTGGTTGTTATTGTCGTTAAGCTGTATTTATCTATTCATTTATGTTTAATAAATGTTAAAGAGACAATTTGGGTTAGTTGGCTGGCCTTGTCTTCACGAGAGGCGCCATCACGACCGGGTTTGGAAATTGGATCGTGACAGTTTCACGATTGACTCAGACATGGAGGTGAGAATACAAGCCATTTGTTTCAGAGTCTCAACACAACAAATATGAGAGCATGCTTGAACGACAAAGGAAGAAAAATTATGAAGAACATACTTGAGGAAACTCAGAACCTAAACGAGTTCAGAAGAAGGAAATAATACAACTTGAACACAAGTAGGTGAAGCATATAAGAACATAAACATAGTCAAAAAATCAAATAACTTTAACGGTAGGCACATATAGCAGAAGAGTAGTGAAAACATAGCAGAGATTAACAGGAGTAGAAAAGAAGAGCTAAAAGACAATACATGCATAAAATAAAAGAAATCATACGAACAAGGAATAAACAAACACACATAAAGCAAAGAAGAAAAAGAATCAGAAAGATTTTTTCAAAAATCCTTTCAGAAACCCTAAAAAATCGGAGAGAAACTATTTTTGACAAAAACTTTTGGGGAAAACATTCTAGATGGCAAGAAAAGCATAGACATAGTACCGATCTAAACAAATAACGGTGAAAGAACCCTGAATGGCTTAGGGTTTCGGAGAAACCCTAGAAAGGAGAAAGGCTTGGAGACAGGTCTGATCTTGAGTCGGAGAGGTCAAGAATCAGGCTCCTGAGTCTCGAATGTGCCGGAGCATGGCAGGAGAAGCCATGGAATCAAAGATCGGAGAAGATCGGAGGGAGAACCATAGAAGTCATCTTTCCAGACCTTGAACACCCAAGGTCTAATGGTGGAGAGGGTGGGTAGAGACCATCCATGGCCTGGGAAGCTATGGATTCCAGTGAGAATCCGGTGAAAGAAGGTGGGAGGAGGCTAGGGTTTCGGAGAGTTGTTGAGAGGATTTGAGAGTGTTTTGGGGTTTCAGGGCGGCGGGTCCGGTGAGAATGAGGGGGATTAGGGTAGGTTGTTAGGTTAATTAAGGAATGGTGAGTTCTGACCGTTGATCTTGAGTGATCAACGGTCCAGATTTAAGTGGGTAGGTGGGGAACGGGTTGGGTCGTTTGGAATTGGGTCGTGGGTTGGGTCCAAATCGAAACTGGGCTGGTTTAATTTGGCAGAATTGGGTCGATTAGGGGCTAAAATTGAAATAAAATAGGGCTGTAATTGAAATAGAGATGGGGCTAAATATTAAATAGCCAGTTTTACCCTTTTATTTATAAAAAATAGTAAAAAATGATTTTTTTTAAAAACTAATTAAAAATACTGAAACAATTAATAATGTATAAATATTAATTTAAAAATACCGGACCCAATTTTATAATTATAAAGTGCTATTAATGCTACAATAGGCTAAAATTGCAATTGTACGTAATTTAGCTTAGAAAATGCCAAATAAATTTATAAAAAATATACAAAAATCACCTTAGATATATTTTGGTATAAATAGGAGAATAAAATAGGTTATTCACCAATATTGATAGTTTTGGGAATAATTACTAATTTTGTATTGCTAAAATGGACAACAGATTAATTTTGAAAATCTTAAAAAAAATAGGAAAAATACCAAAACACTTAGGTATGCTTATATATGCATATATATGCGATTTTGAAAGTATTTTGTATATAAAAAATTATATAGGGAAAAATTGGGTATCAACAATTGACGCGCTGTCGCCCCCTGCGATGATCATTTGAATGGTTCGAGCCGGGGAGGGTGGTTTGGGTGGTCTTTGGTGCGGTTCACGTCCACGGGAAAAGTTGGCACTCCCTCGGTCGCTCATCAGCTCTTTCAAGTGCCCTTGGTGAAGCATGTTCGCAACCTCTTGTCTTAAGGCGATATAATCCTTGGTTTTGTGACCTCGCTCCTCGTGGAACTCCCAGAGGGCAATTGACTTTCTAGTGCTCGAGTCAGATATCATCTTCTCCGACCACTTTACTTTTGGGCCGAGCTTCTCCAGTGCGAAAACTATTTCTGAGGGGGAAACACAAAATTGTGAGCAGATAATAAAGGGGGAATACCTCTCTCATTTCGGTGAGTTCCTGTTCTTAGCCTAAAGGAGCCTTCGTCATGTCGGGGAGGCGGCATGAGGGTGCCTCGGCTGTAAGGCTGATGTGCTTCCTGGATAAGTCGAGGTCCTGCTAGATCTCTCTTGTTATCATATTTTCGGTTCTTTCTGGATTCAGCTTGTACCGAAGTTAGTCGTTGAGTCGACCCGTTTAGAATATCTTCGTCAACTCGAACCTCGGCGCGATAAGCATTGTGTATCTCGTCCCAAGTGGTCGGAGGATATTTCATGAGGCGGCTCAGCAGCTTCCTGGTCACCCTCAAACCGCTTCTGTTTAGCCCGTTCTGAAAGGCTGCCACAGCCATTCCTTCCGATACATTTGGTAGGGTCATCCTTACTCGGTTAAATCGAGCAAGGAAGTCCCTGAGTCCCTCTCCAGGAGATTGTTTTATGGCAAATATGTAATTCACTCTCGCGTCCACCTTTTTTTCTCCAGCATGGGCTGTTACGAACTTATCTGCCATTTCCTCGATTCTTTCAATCGAACTTGCAGGCAGCTGTGATTACCAAGTCAATGCACCCCGGTGAGGGTTTCGCCGAACTTCTTCAGTAAGATGGAGGATACTTGCTCTTTGGTGAGATCCTTGCCTTTCACTGCGGTGACGTAATGAGTCACATGATCTTCAGGGTCCGTTGTGTCGTCGTATATTTTCAGGTACGGCGGCATTTTGAAGGTTTTAGGCATTGCGTGTTGCGTAACTCCGTTACTGTATGGCTGCTCGATGAACCAACTGGCGTCCCTTTTTGGTAGGAGTTTTGGGGCGTCCGGTATTTAGTCTACTCTTTCTTTATGTTCTTTCATTTGGTCGTGGACCATTTTGTTCTTGTTCTCCATCTCCTCCAGTGTCCTCAAAATGGTTGCGACGGTGTCACTACCTGCATTACTAACATTGTGAGTAATACCTGTTATTAGGGGGGCGTGCTGCTCATTTGGCGTTGATGCAACGCGTATGTTTGCATCTTCTCTGTTTGGCCTTTAAGCGGGCTTGTCGCGAATGCTGGTCAGCGTGTTTGCCAACCATGCCTCGAGCAGTTTCTTCATTGCTGGTGGTGCCTCTTCCGTTCTGGACGTAGAGGCCCCCTTACCGTGTGAGGGCGTGATACTGCCATGCGGAGGGGGCGACCTGTTTTGCCGAGGAGATGCATTTGGTGTTACATCCTTGCTCTCCGTTTCATTGGTTTCGTTGATGGTGTGAAGGAGATTAGCAGTAAGGTCAGCTATTGCTTTCCTTTTTTCATCTCCGTTACCTGCCATGTTAGCTTTGTGTGCACAGGAAACATAGTTTGTTCTATGTTATGGATCTAGAGGAAACTAAAATTTTAACTAGAAAATCCCCACAGACAACGCCAAATTGTTCGACCAAAAAGAATAACACTTTTTTGTTAAACCAATTTAATAATAAAATGGCGGGTAAATCCTAGTTAAGGATAATTAAGTCTAGATCTAAGATAGATAACATGAACGGAAGATGTAGTTGAACGTAAATGTTGGCAGTGATTATGACCAGATGCAATAATATGAAGAAAAAACATGCATTAAATAACATTAAATGACAATAAATGTAAATAGAGGGGAATATTCACCCAATATTGAAGAGGGTGAAGGATTTTTTCCTCTAACAATGATGAATGACACGAGTGTTAGAGAATATTGCACACTTTCTTGAATCTGATGGAAATGACAATAGAATAGTTCACAAAAAGATGGAATCTCTACCAAAAGTGCTACTTTGTATTTTCTGGGTGCTTATCCTTTTTTTAAATGTTCCATCCCCCATCTATCTATTTCTCTTACTATATATCTCTCTCTGTGTGATATTCCCAGAAAAAAGCATAAAAGTACAGTAAAGGGAATATTCAAGGGAATATTCCTTTTGAAAGCCCCAAGGCCATAGTAGCCGTTATTTCCGTTCCCACTACTCGACTTCGGCCCAGAAGAGCCACACGGCGGCTCATTCTTATTAACCACTGTTCGACCTCGACAAGAGCGCCTATAATGAGTTACCGTCTCATGATAGTCACTTCTTCATACCAAATTTCCTCGGTCGAATTTTAGCCCATACAATTTTAACGAACAACCTGGCGTCATCTGAGTGAGAAAAGACCAACCAACAAAAAAACCAACCCGGTTGATAGTTGCCTTAGCTATGGTTAATCGAATCGGGTTATTTTTTTCAATGTTGGTTGGTTCTTTTACTCAGACGATGACACGTGTCATGTCCGTAAAATAGGGGTAAATCTAGAACTTGATGGATAGCAAGAGTATATGTAAACGGAAAATATAATGTGGAATAGGATTGAACAAAAAATAAAAATAGAGAAGTATATTTGGCCCTTTCCGAAGAAATAAAACATGTAAAAGGGACGAAAAATAAACTTGTTTTGATTTTATTTTTTTCCCTCCCTTTTATAAAGATTTTTTTTAAAACTCAAGTTCTAAGAATTTTGATTTAAAAAAAAACTTTTATTCTGGCAATGTCACTTTAGTTTAGTGATATCTTATTGTTTTAGCTGTTTGATTTGCATCATAAAGTTGGTTTTGTAAGGATTTTCACAATTCTAGGTTTTGATTTATAAACAATCTATATAAAATTCTATCAATTATTCAGAACCGTGGAACTATATGATTTTCACATAAAATACATATACAATAACTTCAATCAAGAAAATTCACCTGAATCCATGATGTGTTTTCTTGATAATATTGAGCGTAAGTCTTCTTCAGAGATGCTGTTCTTGAGAAAATCTGTATTTCTCTCTCATTACATTTTCTATGTTCTTTTCAGAATAGAATCTGATGGAGTTACGCTATTCTTCCTTTAATAGGCAGAGAGATGGACCATCAGTTAATCCTCACTTTCCATCAAAGTGGGTTGGTGGGGAGTTATAACCATAATTAACTTTCCCTAATTTATCCAAATATTAATTTAACAAAATATATTTATATTAAACCAAAATACTCACATGGGCCATATTTTACATTCTCCCACTTGGTGCACGTAATGTTACTCACTTAATGGTTTAATAAATATCTCAATCATTATGTGCACAAATAAAATGTTAAATTCTCCTTCATTGGAAACATCACTCGTTGTTATTGAATAAGTAAACTTATATGAGTCATGGCAGTTGTACATCACTTACTCGATATAGTCCCTTCCATGTAATACAATATCAGTATATTACCCAATACAACCTGTAAAAGTAATACTTAACTGGTCCAACGTTAATACTTAGTATATGTTTATCTAAGCCTGAACCTGTCATCGTTATTCTCAATATTATGTATACAAGAGAAAACAGGTATAGAATACCAAAAACATATGTTTAAATGAGCTCAAAGTGTCAATTTCATAGACATAATAAAGTCTTTAGATAAAGTCATACATTTCTATTAAGAATGCCCATTCTTTCAACATGTTCAATAAATATTTTGGGCGGTAATCCTTTCCTCAAAGTATCGGCAATCATAAGTTTAGTGCTAATATATTCAATTGAAACTTTATGTTTCTGGACTTCTTCTTTGACGGCAAAGTATTTCACTTACATATGCTTAGCACCCTTTGAATACTTGTCGTTCTTGGAGAAGAAGACTGCTGCAGAATTATCACAACAAAATTTTCAGCGGCCTGGCGGCATTGTCGACTAGTCCAAGTCCTGAAATAAAGTTCCGCAGCCAATTAGCCTTAACTGTAACCTCAAAGCATGCCACATATTCAGCTTCCATAGTGGACGCAGCTATGACAGACTGCTTCGCACTCATCCATGATATTGCTCCTCCGGCTAACAGGAACAAATAACCAAATGTAGATTTTCTTGTATCCATACGACCAGCATAATCTGAATCTAAATATCCAATCACGTCAAGATGATCAGATCTTCTATAAGTGAGCATATAATCTTTCGTTCCTTGCAAGTAACGCAACACTTTCTTTGCAGCCTTCCAGTGGTTCATCCCCGGATTACTTTGATATCTTTCTAGCATTCCAACAACAAAACTGATGTCTGGTCTTGTACATGTCTGGGCATACATTAAGCTCCCAACTATAGATGCATAAGGAATATCTTACATTTGCATACGTTCCAATTCATTCTCTGGACATTGATTGAGACTAAATTTATCCCCTTTCTGAATTGGAATGGGACTTGATGAGCATTTTTCCGTTCTAAATCTCTCTAACACTTTACTAATATAGGCTTTCTGAGACAATCCCAATAATCCTAATGATTTGTTTTGGAATATTTCTATCCCGATCACATAGGATGCCTCTCCCATATCTTTCATCTCAAAGTTATTAGAAAGGAATTTCTTGGTGTCATACATCATACCAAGATCATTAGTAGCAAGCAAGATGTCATCAACATACAAGACTAACATAATAAACTTACTCCCACTGACCTTCAGATATATACACCGATCAACAGTGTTTTCTTTAAATCCAAAGGTGACAACAGCTTCGTTGAATTTAAGATACCACTGTCGGAAAGCTTGTTTAAGACCGTATATTGATTTCTTAAGTTTACACACCATGTGTTCCTTTCCTTTAATGACAAACCCCTCTGGTTGATCCATATAAACTTCTTCCTCTAAATTTCCATTTAAAAAGGCAGTTTTTACATCTATTTGATGTAGCTCTAAATCATAATGAGCTACTAAAGCCATTATAATTCTGAGTGAATCCTTTTTAGAGACCGGTGAAAATGTCTCTGTATAGTCAATACCATATTTCTGAGTGAAACCTTTGGCAAAAAGCCTGGCCTTGTGACGTTCAATGTTGCCATTTGAGTCGCGTTTGGTCTTAAAGACCCATTTACACCCGACTCTTTTGCAACCTTCCGGTAATTCAACAAGGTCCCAAACTTTATTCTGTTCCATAGACTTCAACTCATCTTTCATAGCATCTAACCATTTATCAAAATTATTACGTTCAATGGCTTGTGAAAATGAAACTGGATCATTATCAATTCCAAAGTCAATTTCTGACTCATGTAGATAAACTAAATAATCATCTGAAATAGTAGATCTCTTTTGTCTTTGAGACCTTCTTAATGCTACTTCTTGTGGTTCATCTACTGTAGGTTCATTAACTGCAATTTCATTGTTAGTAGTAGGATTATTTATTTGTTCTTGCTGATTGTTAGGTTGTACAACAACTTCAGGAACAACAAGTTTAGAAGAAGTGCAGGGTAGAGGAACTTGCATCCCGACTTCTTTAATTTCCACATTACGTGGTTCCTCACTCCCACTATTTTCACCACTCCCAATGAACCTAGCATTTCCAGTTTCAACTATTCTCGTACTGTGATAATCCAGTTTCTTTTCAAGTGGATTATAATTCTTATTTCTGCCGGGCAACCCCAAATATGCAGGTGCCTCAAACTAGGTTTCCTACCAGTCCAAAGTTCAAAAGGAGTCTTTGGGACTGCTTTACTAGGAACCATATTTAGCAAGTATACGGCACTCCTTAGTGCATACATCCACAATGAGATGAGTAAAGATGAATTACTCAACATACTCCTAACCATGTCCATTAATGTACGATTACGCCTTTCTGCCACACCATTTTGTTGTGGAGTGCCAGACATTGTGTATTGAGCACATATGCCACGTTTTTCATGGAATTTAGCAAATGGACTAGGGTGTTGTCCAGTTTCGTCATATCTTCCAAAATACTCACCACCTCTGTCTGACCTGATTATTTTCACCTTTCTGTCTAGTTGTCTTTCAACCTTATTAATAAATACCTCTAAGGCATTCACTGTTTGAGATTTTTCATGCAACAAATAGACATATCCATAACATGAAAAATCATCAATAAAGGTGATAAAATATCTTTCCTTACTTAAAGAAGTGACATCAAAAGGACCACATATATCAGTGTGTATAATTTCAAGAAGGTGAGTGCTTCTTGTGGCTTCTTTCTTTGTGTGTTTTGTCTGTTTTCCTTTAATACAATCCACACAAATATTAAGGTCCGTAAAATCCAAATGTGGAAGGATTTCATTCTTAACTAGCCTTTCCAGTCTTTCTTTGGATATGTGACCTAAATGTTTATGCCACAAGTAAGCTGAATGTTCATTCACCAAACTACGTTTGGTTCCAACATTATGATGCAGAGTTAGGAGGGTTTCAGCAAACAGATTATCAAGATTCAATTTGTATAGATTATCACAAATAATACCAGAACCAATAAGATGATTATGCTTAAACAAACTGAAACATCCATTGCCAAAATTTAAAAAGTATCCAGCTTTATCCAACTTAGACAAGGAAATTAAATTTCTTGAAAGAGAAGGTACATAAAAAGTTTCAAATAAGTCTAAGTGACGCCTAGTATCCAGGATTAAACGATAAGTCCCGACAGCTTCAACTGGAGCCTTCACTCTATTCCCCACGTACACAAATCGTTCATTCCGATTTATGGTCTAGGTTGTAAGGAATCCCTGCATCGTATGAGAAACATGAACAGTAGAACCAGAGTCAATCCACCAAGTATTATAAGGACTTCGATTAAATTTGATTCGAGACACGTAAAAGCACAAGGCTTACCTTTCTTCTCGAACCATGCCTTACGTTTCAGGCAATCTTTCTGAAAGTGTCCAGGTTTTCCGCAGAAACGACACTTATCATTCTTGTGTTCCTTCTTACGTACTTGAGATGAGGACTCATTAACATTATGTTGCCTCTGTTTAACTTTTCCATGTTTCTTTCCTTTCTTTCCAGCTCCTTGATGGCCTATGAGGTTAATGGAGTGGATTCCTTGATTCTTCAGCCTTGTTTCATCTTGAACCAGCATTCCGTGAAGTTCATGCACGTTCCATTTATCTTTCATAGTGTTGTAGTTCATTTGGAAAGGGCCATACTCAGATGGCAATAAGTTAATAATGAATTGAACAAGGAAATTCTCATCCACTTCCATTCCCAAAGTCTTAAGTCTTGCTGCTATATTTGTCATTTCAATGACATGCTCATGCATGGTACGCGAACCATCAAATTTCATGGTAGTTAACGTACCTATTAGTGTCCCAGCAAGAGGCTTATCAGCAGTTTGGGAGCATTCTTCTATAAGTTTCAGAAGTTCTTTTGCGCTTTCAGTTTTGGGAAGAGTAGTCTTAATGTTGCCTGTAATATTCATTCGTATAAACATTAGGCTTAATCTGTTAGACCCGTCCCAGTGCTAAAAATAGGACCTTTCTTCAGTACTACTAGTTTCAGTAATAGTAGTCGATTTCTCAGTATAAAGTGCAACATCAAGATCTAAAACTCCAAGATGGAATTTGATCTGTTCGCACCAATCTGAGAAGTTGAGTCCATTAAAAGGTCGTAACAGAAGCAGAGTGTGAATGAAGAGCAAGTGCTGCAAATAAAATATGCCCATTCATTAATGCTTTCAGTTAAAAATTAAATATATTGTTAAATTCAGAATGATTTATGTTTTACTCTTAAATGTATATTGATGTCCACCTTTGGGCGAAACACAAAATACAACTTTTAACATAATGATGCTTAAAATAAATTTTACGTAATTCGATAATTTTAATGTACAAGTTAGTAGTATTTACTATCTTTGGATAAATAAATAAAACTAACGATACATTTAAATTATCGACTTAATGTTTAATAATTATAAGAACAAAAGATTAACCTTTGAGCGATCCATAAATGTCTTATAATCGAGAACTCAGTTTACCCAATATTTTATAATGTCTTTGATAAGCATCACAATTTATGGGTAATATATTGAGATAGGCTTAACCATTACTTTGGAATTAAGTATTCATAATGATTCAATCACTTTGGTGATTAACGAACCTCATATTTATAATTCCAATGAAAATTTTAAAACGATATTCTTCCAAATATATTTCTTAAGTTTGGATTTTATCAATGAATCCATATGCCGAATCCAATAAATTCATAAGTATTCTACTGTGTCTAACTAGAGTGATGAATATTGTTTTCACAATTTCACGTTTACTTATTAATTATGACGGCATGTATTTTGAAGCAAATCTTTTACTTGCCGAATCCACAAAGCCAACAGGATCATGAAATCAAATGATAATCAAATATCCTATTGGTCATCAACACATAAAAATCAATTTATATCTGCTTCGTTATTACTATTGACAGTAATTGTGAAATTCCTTGAATACATAATTAGGATTCACAAAATTGAGGAAACGTTAATTTTGGCGGAAAATTATTAGTTCCTAAACCTGTGCTCTTGATACCACATGTAAGGATTTTCACAATTCTAGATTGTGATTTATAAACAATCTATATAAAATCCTATCAATTATTCAGAATCGTGGGACAATATGATATTCATATAAAAATACAGATACAATAACTTCAATCAAGAAAATTCACCTGAATCCATGATGTGTTTTCTTGATAATATTGAGCAGAAGTCTTCTTTAGAGTTGCTGTTCTTGAGAAAATCGGTATTTCTCTCTCTTTACTTTTTCTATGTTCTTTTCAGAATAGAATCTGATGGAGTTACGCTATTCTTCCTTTAATAGGCAGAGAGAGGGACCATCAGTTAATTCTCACTTTCCATCAAAGTGGGTTAGTGGGGAGTTATAACCATAATTAACTTCCCCTAATTTATCTAAATATTAATTTAACAAAATTATTATAAATAGAATTTTATTTATGGTGAATGTCTATATTTAGAGAGGTTCTAGGGTTTATTACTTGGTGGCTAAGTCACCCTCTCCCTATAAATAGAGGGGTCCTACTCCATTGTAAATCATCCCAAATCAATAAGATATCTCTCTCTCTCTACTTTTCTCTGCAATATTCTTCTTCTTCTTTTATTGTTCATAACACGTTATCAGCACGAGACTCTAACCAATTGAGTAGAAGCTTTAGGATTGAGCATAATGATTGTCAATTATTCCATGAACTTCCTTCATGATTAAATTTTAGATTTAAGGTAAGTATTTTACTTTATTTTACTCTTTTATATTCTTGAAGTTCTATAATTTGATTTTATATACAAGCAAAGACAACAAAGTTTGATTATAACTCTAATGGAGTTTGTAAGAAATTATAACCACCTGAAGTGGTAAAATTTCTATGTCTTGCCATGATCAAAGTCATGTATGATCGTGAGCACAAGAAGTGAAAACCCGTCCCATTGAATTTTCTCCATTCTCATTCCCTTAAGAGAATGTAATAGCAATACGTGATAAGTCTGAAAGAAGACAAAATTATTACCGTGAAGGTATCAATGGATGTGGACGTGGCAATAGACGAAATTATAATCGTCATCATTGTGATAATGAGAATAATAAGGATTCTCAAACTAATCCTTCACTCTGTGAAAGTAATATTTGTCATCGATTTGACATGAGATTTTATTAAGCACATATAGATGATTATGGTCCATTCATGATGTGAATGTGACAACATCTGATTTATGAATACATATTCATTCTTCAAAGAATATGAATGTGCTAGTGGTAGTGAATATACCGCACTCACCTCTAAAAGGAGGTTTGAGATGATATAAGAATGGCATGAATGGTCATTGGTCACGTACCTATTGTACGCCAAAATATTTTGGCATTGTGATTATTAAAAGACAACGGTAATGCAAGAAACATATCTTGCATATAATTTTGACCATAACCATAATGGTATAACTTTCTCTTTAAAAGAGATATTCACCTTATGGGTGTTGATGAATATGTGGTAGTACCCAATTAATTGAGAGCTCTAGAAGAGCCAATTATTACTATTTTGGAGAAACACAATTGATTACCAATGATGTATTGTGTTGTAGTAAGTCTCAAAGAAACTTATTCAGTTTCCAAAGTATACGCGAAAGCGGTTGATTATATTGAGACTATAAATAAAAGAAGATTTAATATCTTCTATTACTACAACTTGTAGCTGGGTAATACGTATGTGAAAAGCTACCCACTTTATTCTCCAGTTTGTACTACACAAATAAAAGAATACCACAATAAAGTGGATGTTTATTGATATAAAAACCCATATCATAATAAACTTGGAGTTTATTGATAATTGCACACGTCATGGTGTAAATCTGAAGTTTATCAATATTGATAATTTATTCAGTTGGCATAATTGGTTTAGCCATATCAATTTAAGTATGATGTGCAAAAATAATAGAGAATTCACATGGGTAAATGTTAAAGAACTAGAAAGTTCTTTACGAATTCTCTTATATTGCTTGTTCTCATTAATTAATAGATCAACTAAAATTGGGATTGAATCCCATGAATACTGGAAATATCAAAGGTGAATATGGGCCCATTCACCTGCCATGTATACCACATAAGATGCATCTGTGAGATGGTTGCATGTGCGATTATTATTAACCCGCAACATGGTATTTTGGAAGGTAACTTGCTCAATAATTTAATTTCGAGCATAATTTCCAGATTTTCTATTCAAGAAGTTCATCTTGATAAGTTGGTTTACATCACAGTTGGTTTAGCAAAATGATTTATTAAGTGCCTCTATTTAATAGCTAAACAATTGCTTATGAGAACAAAGTTATCTATATCAGTTTGATATACGTTATATACCAAAGTATATTATTTTCTCCCCTCACAAGTGGTTCAGGGTCAGGAACCAAATAATTCCATCTTATTATTATTGATGTGCGGTGTATATTTTGATTAACACCAAAACGCACAAAGGTGGATTCTCAAAGTTGAGGTAACGAGTTAGTTTTTCTAACATGAGGGGGAGACATGATAAACAGTTGAGAAAAAGTTACATGGAATGAATTTTTATTTATACATCTCGATCCTCGAATAAGATAATATGAACTTGAAGTTCATAAAGGATAATTCATGTGCAATATATTGCAAAGAATGCCGGATGCATTTGCTGACCCAAAGAAAGTAACTATATTCTCATTGCAAATGCTCATATTAAGTCCTAGAAGGACAAAGTCTATGGTACGCTTAAAGCATATAGACAAATCGGTTTCAAATAAACTTCTTGATAAAGAAGATAAGCAAATGATCAAAATGATCATAATAAAGGAGGCAAGTGATCTAGAAGATCATATGACATAACACTTCATAAAATCTCATGAAAGATTTAGGTACCTGAATATATGAATGAAGAGATCTCTATGTTATATCTTTAAGAAAAAATATTTAAACTGATATAAAATGTTTGTCGACGACATCTATGATAGCGCTAAATATATATATATATATATATAACGTCTGAAGAAACAATTCGAATAGAATTGGTTTCATATGAAAGACATGTAGTTTTGAATATGTAGTTCAAACACTCGAAAGTATAAAGTCAATGGTATGTGCAATCAGTTTTCGATATCTTATATGTCTAGCATGACATGAAAACTTGATATGCATCTAAAGTCTATTATATGACTTATATGACTTAACAATCCCTGAAGGATTTAAAGTGCTTAAAGCATATAAAATTCATGGTCATGAAGTACTACATCCTCAGTGCAATTTGTGCACAAATGTATCTTGCTATAACTATAGGCATGATAATATGATACCAAGAGTTTTCACCTCTATGTGAAGATATTGAACTGACGATTCCAACAAGATCATATGAAGACAATTCATCTCTATCAAGGATGATGATTTCAAGGTGAAACAAATTCGTTAAAGTTAATATGGCTGATATTGTTTATCAAATATCTACCAACGATCTTTTGAAGATGGTGCACAAGATTGGAATGCAAATGCTTAAGGATGTGAATTGATGCTCTAATCAGGGAGAGTTAATACGTGTTGTACTCTTTTTCCCTTTACAAGGTTTTGTCCCACTGGGTTTTCCTTGCAAGATTTTAAACGAGGAACCAAAAGGCGTATTGTTAGATATGTGTACTCTTTTTCCTTCTCTAGAATTTTTTTTCCCATTGGGTTTTATTTTAGTTAAGGTTTTAACGAGACACATTATATGTTGAATAGACATTCAAGGGGGAGTGTTATAAATAGAATTTTATTTATGGTGAATGTCTATATTTAGAGAGATTCTAGGGTTTATTACTTGGTGACTAAGTCACCCTCTCCCTATAAATAGAGGGGTCCTATTCCATTGTAAATCATCCCAAATCAATAAGATATATATCTCTCTCTACTTTTCTCTACAATATTCTTCTTCTTCTTTTATTGTTCATAACAAAAATATATTTATATTAAACCAAAATACTCACGTGGGCCATATTTTACAGGTTTCTACAATGTGTTTTCCATACGAAAAAAACTAAAATATTTTACTTAAGGAAAAAGTATATGTTGATTATTTTTATGTATTATATCCGGTATAAAGATAGCTACATGTATGACAATAAAAGAAGGTCAGAACTCAGAAATTAAATAGAGAAGTACCAATATTAAAAGTTCAAAACAAATATTTTGTGACTTGAAACGAGTGATACGACGTAAAAATTGAGATGCTTGTAATAAAATGCTAATATGTGACATAAGTTATCCTTTCTTAGTGGTGTAAATTATTTTTACTTAAATAAGATATCTATAATAATTTCGAGCAAACAAATACGGGAAAAACGATTTTATCAATGAATCAATTTTTTAGAAAACATTTACATCATACTCAATACTCCCCCTACTACTTTTAGATTTCACATAAATGACATGTAAAAATTGTTGTACATAGAAAAATTGTTTTTATTCTTCTTTTTAATTGATACAAAGAAATATGACAGTAAAATAGAAGGTGGGAGATACTTTAGCGATGATTCTGTGACAATATTGACATGCTTCTTGAAACAAGTGATATAAAATTGGAGCTGAAATATGAATAAAAGAAGAAAAAAATACACCGATAATAATGTAAAGCACACTTTCTCATCAATTATAAAATAAATGCTTTATATATGATCACAAAAAAAGATATAATGAGATGATTGAATTTCCTTCGTCCTTATTTGGAGGGAGTACGTGAGTTAAAAACCAAAACTAGGTTAAATGTGGGAAATTTCTTTTTAAATTTTTTAATTTAATAAATATAATAACTAAGATATTATTAAAACTTAAAAGTGGTGATATGGACTCCACCTTGGCATTTTATTTGGTGGGACCTGCTGACTTGGCTGCTGACATGGACAAAATATTATAGGGGTCAGCTGCCCTAGTGGAGGAACGTTAGGGTTAAGGGCTGTCACGATCCAAGTTCGCCCTCCGTGAACAGTCATGACTGCACCTAGTCCCTACGACTAGGTAAGCCTAACAAATGCGGAAAAGAAACAATTGCGGAAAGAAAACAATTAAAAAAACGAGATAACAAAATGAAACAGTGTTTAAGATGTCGCCCAGCATATAACAGTACAAGAATCTCAACCTAATACTCCCAAAATCCGGAACCCCATGAATCACAAGCTAAGAGTACATAAAAGGCTCTAACTCCAGAAATGTCTATCAACAAGGAAGATAAAGAAGGGCTATACTAGTACAGAGAATAGAAAGGGACTCCTCGGTATGCGGACGCGACAGATATACCTCGAAGTCTCTACAGAAGCGCCTCGCCTCAAGCGTGATAAGACTGAGTGAAGTACCTGGATCTGCACGCGCAAAAACATGTGCAGGAAAGGGCATGAGTACACCACAGCGGTACCCAGTAAGTGCCAAGCCTAACCTCGGTTGAGTAGTGACGAGGAAGGTCAGGGACCTACCGGTCATATACAATAATATATAAGGAAGATGAGCAGTAGTAAAGAAATACATATAATGAGAGAAACAACAACTACAACCAAGGCAAATAATTACAGAAGGTATACAACTCAACATAGAGATAACAACCGGGGGTCTACCGGGATCCCGTCCTGTAGCCCCAAAAGTAAATAATCAGCGGATCTCCCGGGTGCTGTCTCGTAGTCCATATCACTATGCAGGGGGATCTACCGGAATACCACATCCGTAGTCCCAAATGAACAGACAAGAGAGATCTACCGGGAACCGCCCGTAGTCCCAATGTAAACACGCAGCAACAACACAAGAATAATCAACTCAATTCAATTTAATATCAAAATAGACAAGTAATTCTAACCTAGCATGCTGCACAGAGTTCAGATAAGGCAATTTGAGTAAGTAGGCAATTTAGTCATTTAGGCATGCTTTCCTAAGCTAACAGTAAGCTCAAAGTTCAAGTAGTGTAAACAGTGAAGAAAAATACGAAATTATAGATACTTAAATGAAAAATAGGATTTTCAACAATCAGCACAAGTACACGCTCGTCACCTCACGTACAAGGCATTTTAAATATCACGGTACAAAATCCTAAGGGGAGTTCCCCCACACAAGGTTAGACAAGCCACTTACCTCGAACCAGCTCAATCAAATCTATACCACGTTCTTGCCACGAGTATCCGACTCCAAATGGCCCAAATCTATTCAAAGTAATTGCATAATGTAAATAACACTTCAAGTAACTAATTCAACTAATTAATTCTAAGCTAATACGCGAAATTAGGAAAAATGACCAAAATGCCCCCCGACCCACGTCTCGGAATCGGGTAAAATTTACAAATTCGGGATCCTCACACTCTTACGAGTTTACTCATACCAAAAGTACCAAAATCGAACCTCAAATGGTCCCTCAAATCAGCACTCAAAGCACTCCAATTAACCAAGCCCTAACCCCAAATTTACCACTGATTTTCCTTCAAATTTCATGCTTACAATGATAAAAATCACCATAATAACGAGCTTAAGGATCAAAGACCTTACCTCAATGAATCCCTCTGAAAATCTCCCTTGAAAATGCCCTCCAAAGCTTCACCCGGAATGAAAAATTGAGAAAAATGGTCAAAAATCGCGAATGGTGGAATTTATAGTTTCTGCCATAGAAAAACCGCACCTGCGGTTAAATAGTCACACCTGCGGTTAAATAGTCGCACCTGCGGACATGCACCTGCGGTTAAATAGTCGCACTTGCGGACACGCACCTGCAGTCCGAGGTGCGCACCTGCGAACTTCACTTAAAACACCAGGGCCGCACCTGCGCAAGAAATCCCGCATCTGCGCAATCGCAGGTGCGACCAGGACCTCCCTTCTGCGATCCCAGCCTGCCCTTCTCTTGGCCGCATCTGCGGCTTCCTATCCGCTCCTGCGTGCCAGCACCTGCGGTCCCCTAGCCGCAGGTGCGGTTATGAAAGCAACAGAACTCCTTCAGCTGCCAAACTCAACTCAAAATCACTCGTTAACCACCCGAAATCACCCCGAGGCCCCCGGGACCTTAACCAAAGGCACGAGCAAGTCATATACTACCTTATAAACTTGTACCAGTCCTCAAAACACCTAAAACAACATCGAAACATCGAATTAACCATAGATTCAAGCCTAAAAACTCTAAAGACTTTCGAATTCCGCTTTTGATCAAAAAGTCTATCAAACCTCGTCTGAATGACCTGAAACTTTGCACAGACATCCCAAATGACACAACGGACCTACTGCGACTTCCGGAACTCCATTCCGACCCCGATATCAAAATCTCACTACCGAACCAAAAACTTCAAAGTTCAACTTTCGGCATTTCAAGCCTAATTAAGCTACAGCCCAAAACACAATCCGAACACGCCCCTAAGCCCGAATTCACCCAACGGAGCTAACGGAACAGATGGAATTCCATTCCGAGGCCGTCTTCACACTGCTCTGACTACGTTTCAAATTCTAAAGCTTAAACTCTCATTTAGGGACTAAGTGTCCCAAAACACTCCGAATCTCAAAATGAAACCTTCCGGCAACTCAGAATAGTAGAAATAAACGCGGGGAAAGCAGTCAATAGGGCATCGGGGCGTTAATTCTTAAAACGACCGGCCGGGTCGTTACATCCTCCCCCTCTTAAAACATTCGTTCGTCCTCGAACGAGCATAAAGACATACCTGAAGTAGTGAAAAAATGAGGGTAACGGCTACGCATATCCTGCTCGGTCTCCCAAGTGGCCTCCTCGACCGGCTGACCCCGCCACTGAACCTTCACTGATGCAATGTTCTTTGACCTCGGCTTTCGAACCTACCCGTCCAATATCGCCACTGGCTCCTCAACATAAGATAAATCCTTGTCCAACTGGACTGAACTGAAATCCAACACGTGCGACGGATCACCGTGATACCTCTGGAGCATCGAAACATGAAATACCGGATGAACTCCTGCCAAGCTGGGAGGTAAGGCAAGCTCATAAGCAACCTCCCCAACACGTCGCAATATCTCAAAAGGGCCAATAAACCTTGGACCCAATTTCCCTTTTTTCCCAAATCTCATAACGCCCTTCAAAGGCGAAACCCGCATCAAAACCCTCTCTTCAACCATATAGGAAACATCACGAACCTTCCGGTCTGCATAACTCTTCTGTCTGGACTGGGCTATCCTGAATGACCTTGACTTTCTCCAAAGCATCCTGTACTAAGTCTGTGCCCAATAATCTAGCCTCGCTCGGCTCGAACCAACCCACTGGGGACCTACACCGCCTACCATACAAGGCCTCATACGGTGACATCTGAATGCTGGACTGATAGCTGTTGTTGTAAGCAAACTCAGCCAGTGGCAAGAACTGATCCCAAGAACCTCCAAACTCTATCACACACGCACGGAGCATATCCTCAAGAATCTGAATGGTGCGCTCGGACTGTCCGTCCGTCTGGGAGTGAAATGTTGTGCTCAACTCTACTCGAGTGCCCAACTCATGCTGTACAGCCCTCCAGAATCGTGATGTGAGCTGAGTACCTCTATCTGAAATAATAGAAACTGGAATACCATGCAGACAGACAATCTCCCGGTTATAAATCTCCGCCAACCGCTCCGAAAAATATGTGGTACCCATAGGAATGAAATGCGCGAACTTGGTCAGCCGATCCACAATCACCCAAATGGCATCGAACTTCTTCAAAGTCCATGGGAGCCCAACTACGAAGTCCATCGTGATCCGCTCCCACTTCCACTCCGAAATCTCTATCTGCTAAGCAATCTACCCGGTCTCTGGTGCTCATACTTTACCTGGTGACAATTGAGGCACCGAGCTACAAACCCAACTATATTTTTCTTCATCCGCCTCCACCAATAGTGCTGCCTCAAATCTTGATACATCTTCGAGGCACCCAGATGGATGGAATACCGCGAACTATGGGCCTCCTCTGGAATCAAGTCCCGAAGCCCATCAACATTGGGTACACAAACCCGACCCTGCATCCTCAATACCCCGTCATCAGCAATGGTCACATCTCTGGTATCACCCTGCAGAACCCGGTCCCTGAGGGCATACAAATAAAGGTCATCAACCTGCCGCTCTCGAATACGATCGAACAAGGAAGATCGAGAAACCACAAAAGCAAGGACCCGACTAGGCTCCGAAAGATCCAATCTCACAAACTGACTGGATAAGGCCTGAACATCCATCGTCATGGGCCTCTCTGCTGCTGGTAAATAAGCCAAATTCCCCAAACTCTCTGCCCGACGACTCAAAGCATCGGCCACCACATTGGCCTTGCCCGGGTGATACAAAATAGTGATATCATAGTCCTTCAGCAGCTCTAACCACCTCCTCTGACGCAAATTAAGGTCCTTCTGCTTGAACAGATGCTGCAAACTCCAGTGATCAATATAAATCTCACAAGGCACACCGTACAAATAATGACGCCACATCTTCAAGGCGTGAACAATAACAGCTAACTCAAGATCGTGGACAGGATAATTCTTCTTTTGAACCTTCAACTGTCTGGACGCGTAGGCAATCACCCTACCGTCCTGCATCAATACCGCTCCAAGTCCAATCCTCGAGGCATCACAATAGACAGTATAAGACCCCGAACTGGTAGGCAATATCAAAACTGGGGTTGTAGTCAATGCTGCCTTGAGCTTCTGAAAGCTCTCCTCACACTCTTCCGTCCACTGGAACGGAGCACCCTTCTAGGTCAATCTGGTTATAGGTGCTGTAATGGATGAAAATCCCTCAACAAATCGACGGTAATAACTCGCCAAGCCAAGAAAACTACGGATCTTTGTAGCTGAGGACGGTCTGGGCCAACTCTGCACTGCTTCCACTTTCTTCGGATCCACCTTTATCTCCTCACTAGATACCACGTGACCCAAGAATGCCACGGAATCCAACCAAAAATCACATTTCGAGAATTTAGCATATAATTTCTTCTCTCTCAAAGTCTGAAGCACCGTTCTCAGGTGCTGCTCATGATCTTCCTGACTTCGAGAATATACCAGAATGTCATCAATAAAGACAATGACGAATGAGTCAAGATATGGCCGGAATACACTGTGCATCAAATGCATAAAGGCTGTTAGGGCATTGGTCAGCCCAAATGACATAACAAGGAACTCGTAATGACCATACCGAGTGTTGAAGGCAGTCTTCGGGATATCTGGCTCCCGAATCATCAATTGATGATAGCCTAAACGTAAGTCAATCTTAGAAAACACACAAGCACCCTGTAACTGATCAAACAAGTCATCAATACGAGGCAAAGGATAACGGTTCTTCACTGTAACCTTGTTCAACTGGCGATAATCAATACACATACACATAGAACCATCCTTCTTCTTCACAAATAAAACAAGAGCACCCCAAGGTGATACACTGGGCCGAATGAAACCCTTATCAAGCAATTCCTGTAACTGCTCCTTCAACTTAGGAGGAGCCATACGGTACGGAGGAATAGAAATGGGCTGAGTGCCCGGCAACAGATCAATGCCAAAATCAATGTCTCTATCGGGCGGCATGCCCGAAAGATCAACTGGAAACACATCAGAGAAATCTCGTACTACTGGGACTGAATCAACTATAAGGGTATCAATATTGACATCTCTCACATAAGCTAGATACACGTCACACCCCTTCTCAACCATACGCTGAGCCTTAAGAAATGAAATAACTCTACTGGAAGTATGATCTAAGGTACCCCTCCACTCTACTCGCAGTACACCTGGCATAACTGTGAGCACGTGATTTTTGCCTCGCTTAAATTACTCCTATAAAATTCATAAAATTAGGATTTTTTTCTTTTATTGTTTGATTTTTAGAATTTAATTGCATGATTTTGTGATTGATTGCATTTTTGTGTGCATTTTTAGTTGACATAATTCATAAAAAATACAAAAAAAAATAGCACATTTGCATTTAGAACCCAATTCTATATTTTTAGGTTTACTAGTTAATTAATTCCAAAATAAGAGAAACATAACAAAAATAGTCATTTTGCATTTTTTGTTTAGTTTTCCTTTTAAATTGGGATTTAGTTAGTTTTAGGAAAATTAATTAGTTTAAGGTTAGTTTAATCCATGTTTTGTTAGCTTTAATTTTTGCTATTAACACAAAAACAAAAATCAAAAGAAATGAAATCAAATTGATTGGAGTTTAAATAAAAGAAAAGATATCAGGCCACCTAGTTTTGGGCCAAATATGCATCAGCCCAAACCAAAATCCTTCCAAAATCCGTTGCCCGGCCAAGCCCAATTACCCCCCGATCCGGCCTGCCCCCCCTTTAGTAAAAAAAAAAAACAACGTCGTTTGGATAGTTTTTGATCTTGACCGTCCATGGCTCACAATCCAATGGTCCAAATTCGTTTGGCATATTTAATAAAAATGTCCAAAAACCACCCAAACCCTAAAAACATCTCTCACCCTCCTCGTACCTCCCCTGTAACGCCGGCGTTACCACCACCGTCTCTCCGCCCTAAGCCGCCGGTCGGAAATCGTCTCTGCCGGCGGCGTTTGTCCAAATCACTTGAAAATTACACCACAGATTCCCCAAGTCTTCCTCTTTCCAAACCTCGAACCCCATGTTTCAAATCCCTGTCAAAAACCCCAAATCGTTGAAACCCTAGGCGCCGCCACCGCCGCACACGGCGGCGCCGGCTCCAAACACTTCCAAATTTACACCACCAAACCTCCTCCATTTCCTCATCACCAATCCGTAAATAATCCTCCTCAAATCATGACCAAGCCCCCCGAATTTCAAATCCAAATTTCGGTCAAAAACACTAATTCATCCCGTTGGTTTTATATAACACACCAGGGTTTCCTTTCTTCCCTCATAAGGAATTCGACGTCATTGGCCCTCGAACCTCATTAAAGTCAGTCGAATTGCGGATCTAGGGTTCATACGGTTCAAGCTTGTGTGGAGAATTTTCAAGGACGAATGAGTTTCTAGTTAATATTATAGGCCTATTTTTGACGAAGTAGACATATAATATTAATTGGAAGTCAATTTCGAAAGGCATTCTTGTGGAGTCCGAAAATCAGTGAGTTTTCTTTTGTTTTTTATTTCTTTCTTTCTATTTTTTTTGTTTGTTTGTTTGATTATTTGTGATGCAACTGCTTGCCTTTGCTTCCAATTCGATTTGAATCCTCAGACCTAGGATGTTTAATTCTTTGGATCAATTCTCATCTGTTCAGTTAATTGGTTCATATTAGCTTAGTTTTGATTTTCATTTTGTTGTTAAGCCTTGTTTAATTCTGATTAGTTCGAATTGCTAGTTTAAATTGGATTCGATTCAATTCTGATGTAGTTGTTTATAGTACTTTCTTCAGGTTGTAACTGGATTAGGATTAGTTAGGCTTTCAATAGTTGGTTTGGTGTGTCAAAACAGTATTTATTTAGTAGTAATTCAGTAATTAACAATTAGTAGCCATTTGAATTAGTTAAGTATGTTTTGTTCTGTAAATTCAATGTTGGTTCAAGTAGTTATTAGGATTATTTTAGTTAGTCTGGTCAAGAATGCTGAGTTCAATTACTAGATTTAATAAGAGTTTAATTGGGATTGTTCTTCAATAGTTGGCAATTCAGAGTTTAGGAAATTATTTGATTATAGCTGTAATTCTAGTTTAAGTGCAGGGGTAGTTTAGGTATGTGGGGGGCAAAGGGATCTTTAAATAATTGAATTGGAAGCTACTAGAACTTTCTAGATAAGTTTCAAATCAGATTTTTGGTAACTTAGGGGTGTAACTTGGGTAACAAGTCAGGGAATAAAGGATTAAGTAGGCAAAAAGAAAAAGAAAAACTGAAAATAACGTAGGGACTAATGTGTAAAAGCTGAAATCTGAGGCTGCACCTTTTGTGCCTATAAAAGGGCATGCTTTTTGCCTTGATGGGCAAGGGGAGAGAACCCCAAAATCCCCCCCCAAAAACCCTCTCTGCAATTCTGAGCCTAGAATTTGAATTTCCAATCACAGGAAGTTCAAAACCTTCTCTTAGACCTAAGATCCTGCCCCAAAAATCCAATAACAAACAGAAAAATACTATAAAAACCAAAATACTGTTATATTGCATTCCTGGGTTGATTTCGAGTGTTATTTGTTGGTTTTCATCTCTTATCTCAATTTCTAGTTGCTGAAAGTTTCAGAAGTTCTTCCTGGGTTTAACTTTGGTCAATTTGGGATTTATCCGAGTCTATTTGGTTGACATTGGTGTTGTGTTTTCACATTTCAATTCTGGATTAATTTTGAGATTGGGTGCTGGATTGTGAGCTAGATCTGAACTGCTGTGTTGTCATTTGTTACTGCTGATTCCTACGCTTCTCCTCATGTGACTTAATTCCAGGTACATGTCGTGTAATCTCCAAGCTTGGACGTGAAATGAAGTGCACTTTCTTTCGCTTTTTGCTGAAGTCGCATTTGTATTGCAACTAGTTTTAGGATCCTATTTGAATCTGCATTTGTATATTAAACTGGATTTTGTAGGCTGTACTGCCTTACCATGGACAGCTGAATTCAGGAATTGCCTTATTAATTCTATTTTATTTCATCAGTCTAAATCTCGTGTAGTTCGATCCTTTGAAAATAATAGATAACTTTGAGTTTGTAGGCATGAGTGCTATTGAAAAGCTTGGATTCAGTTAATGAATTCATAGCTTGATAGACTTAAACCAATTCCGTAGTTGTTTTTTTTTTGTTATTTCAAATAGTTAGTCCATAACAGTTTTAGTCAAAGTCCATGCCAAATGAAATGAATCGATTCAGTTAACTGTTAATTAGCTTTCCTGTTTCATATTGAGCGCATGTTAGCCTCTATAATTTGTCCTGTAAATTCTGCATCGGGCTTGATTTCAATCGAAGTCCATTTATACCTCCATATTGCATCCAAGGATGGATTGCACCTAGTAAAAAAAATGGACTCTGATTTGCTAATGCTGCGCCCAATGGCGTGGCCCAGCTACTCAATGAAAATCAAACTCATTCGTCACAGATTGGGCTGGATGTTAAGCAGGCCCAAATCGCAGTGCCATTTCAGGTTAACGTTACCAAGTGTGCAGAGGAATAAATTCTCTCAGGTTCATTAGGTCTAATTTGTAACATTAGGTTCTCGAGTTAAGTAGCGGGTTCAAATTAAGCGGTGTATTCCTTTTGTTTGAATCCGGACTTGAGCTTGGGGCCCGGATGTTATAATATTAATTAGCTAGGACTTTTCTTTTATTATTAAAGACAAATAAAAATAGAAAATCATAGATTACTTTAGGGCTTGCCTTTTAAATAAAATGAGACGAGCCTCGCCGAACAAAGCATATAAATTGCGGGGCCCTCAATAAATGGTTGAAATAAAAATACTTAGATTTCGGGATGGGCCGTTTAGCAAATTTCACGGTCCTCCCCAAAGTTAATAAGACGCTAGCCGCTGTAGGCACGCTTTTAATAATTTTACTTTCTTAAATACGGGTGCACATTTATGTGACCCAAATCCAAATCCCAAAACGTTGAATAAGAGGTGTTGAGGATCCGGGTGCATTTCATGTGACGCGATCCAAAAACACGCTCTTAAACGGCGCTCACTTTCATAAAGAAAAACTAATTCGAAACAGTTAAACAAATTTTTAAAATCGCACCATAGGATGACATGTATTTAAAATCATACTTTAGCCAAATATAGCAGTTGAGCGACCGTGCTAGAACCACGGAACTCGGGAGTGCCTAACCCCTTCTCCCGGGTTAACAGAATTCCTTACTCAGATTTCTGGTTCGCGACTGTTAAACAGAGTCAAACCCTTTCCTCGATTCGGGATTCAAACCGGTGACTTGGGACACCATAAATCTCCCAAGTGGCGACTCTGAACTTCTTAATAAACGAATCCCGTTTTGATTGTCCTTTAATTGGAAAAACTCCTTTTATTATACCCTTTACAGGGTATAGTAGTAAGAAAAAGGAGGTGTGACAGGCATATAACGCTATAATCAACAAACTCGGGCACAACTGGGGTGCGATACAAGATCTGAATCTCGAGAGCCATTCTGCTCATATAACATCACCGCCACGCGAAACTTCAACACATAAAAATTTACCAAGCCGTCTCATAACTCATACGGCGCAATACATCATTACCTGGAATAGCCGATGACAAAATAACACCCCGACTGTTCCTCCACAAGAAACGCTCGCTGAAACGAACACAACTAGCCTGATATAAAGCCCTGTTCACATATAAATCGATCCACTGATCTCAAACCGATTTCTGACTGCACCAACTTGGCTAATAACCTTTCAAAGGCCCATAGTAACTCCCTCTTCCTCATAACACATAAGAACAACCATCATAATCGGAGCAACCTCCTCAGTTCACAACCTAACAAACAAAGTGCCCTCCCGGCATAAATTCTCAATTTAATGATACTACCACAATCCTCATACTTGGTTTAAATCTTTAGCCAATCAAGTGACTACATGTCACACTTATACAATCTCCCCGTGGGACACGCTCCCACAATCTTCCGAAATGAATAACGGGTCCGCACATCTAAACCATCGGCCGCACTAATGCTGAAAAGCGATCAAGAATCCTTAACCAGGATGCAAAGCCTCTTTCATAACACATCGATCTCAGGTGACGCTGAAGACAATACCAATTTACCTTAAACATTCCACCCCTTGTTCTTGCTCATCCGAGCTCGTGCCATCTTGTCCACACCGAGCTATTACCTTGATCTTTACTTCGAATCCCATACCACTCACTGCACCTAACATGACACGCATTTCATCATAGCTTCGGAACCGCTAATAGGCTAACACTCCATCACTTTAAAGCTTTTCACTTAACTCACTTCAGGAGAACCATAGCAACACTTAGGTGAATTCTCATAACTGTAGAATATGCAAACCTCCAAGTAGTGGCCTGAGCCACCATGGCCATTCCAGGATCCGCCTACACATAACAGGCCATATCAGAAGAGTGCTTCTGAACAACATTAATTTCGGCGACCGACAAGCCTCACACGCACCGCCACAAATCACACGCATGACTTGATCACGCTGGAGGAATTGACCTCTACCACCAATACGCCAACTCAACTATGTTTACCCAATATATCTTCCTTCGATTTACCCTGATTGCCTTAGTAATAACAATAACTCCTTCCAACACATAACACACTCTCCATCCGCACTCACCCCGGGTGACCTGGAACCGCGAGACCATGCTGTCTCAAATCCCATGAACCATTTCATACCTTCCTTGGGCGTACATTCGCACCCTCAACTGACATGCCCATTCCGCTAACCCTTCTACGAATCCGAAGTCCTTTCTCATCTTTCTCTCAAGTCTGAACATGAGCCAATAAGGCCAACCATAGCACCCTTTAACAATTCCTTTGCTCCAATTGCCACTTATGTTCTTTTCCCGTAGCCGAGTGATCCAGAAATATGCTAACAACCTGAAAACCTCGCGAGTGGTTAACCATGCAACCCAATCATAGGCGGTGGGACTCTCCCACTTAGCTTGAAGCCACTATTACACAACTCTGGAGTTCACTAGGATTCTTAATCTCTTATACATAACCTTGCGCAATCAACCACCAAAATTCTCGATATCTTACTGTAGAAACCCCCTTTTTATACTCTGAATCATTAACAACATTCGCACGATCGATCCCTTCACTGTTTAACCAGTAGGATTCTTCGCATAAGCCTTGCCAACCACGTGACTGCTAACCTGCTCACAAGAATAACTCACCAGTAGAAATCACTCCCCGACATCTCCCAACGCTGCTGCACGGGGCACAATCACCGCGACACAATAACCCATCCTGAGTCCGAGCTCACTCTCCAGCTGCACAAGTTCATTCACCCCTCGTGGACATCAATTAAATGTGCGACAATATTCTTCCAATTCAAAGTTATGGTGTATCCTTCTTCACTCAAGAAGCTCCTTCCCGTTATATCAATTCCCCCGCCGTATAATAGCTCATACTTTCAATTAAATCCGTAGACCCCAAATCACCAATCCCCAAGCCTGACACTTCCCACGTGTCTTTCCTCATCCTTTGCTGCTCAGCCGCTACCTTAAATAGAGTCTATCTTCGTGGCACTTGAACCCACAATTCCTGCTGACTTTAAACCTTTTCGAAGGTCATCTTCCTCGAGTAGAACGCGTCCTCACCATCCGTGAGAGAATAGAAGGCAGAAGTTTAGGATTGTGATGTCAAAAATCTCACACGACAGGGAATCAAATGAAGTGAAATTTCCCTAACGGTTACATAGCCTCTCGTAGATAAGTACAGACGTCTCCGTACCGATTAGTGGGACTCTAATAAATCGGCCTGTGTTCCGTGACTCCTATGAACCTAGAGCTCTGATACCAACTTGTCACGATCCCAGTTCACCCTCCATGAACATGTCGTGATGGCACCTAGTTCCTACAACTAGGTAAGCCTAACAGTGCGGAATAACAAATTAACATTTTCGGAATAATTAATTAAAACTGAACATACGGAAATAACAACTGTATATAAGGGCACTCGGCCTATACAACTCAAAAATATGCGGAAGTCTACAACTAAATCCCAAAACCCGGAAACTCACGGGAAACACAGGCTAATAGAATGTAGTGATCTGCTCTACACCAGAATGTCTAACAACATGAAAGGAAAGAAAGGAACTATCTGCTAAAGCCGGAATAGAGTAGAGACTCCTGGTCTGCGGATGTAACAGATATACCTCAAGTCTCAGCTAGAACTCTCCACCACGAGGATGATACACCTGGGAGGAAGTACCTGGATCTGCACATGAAAAACATGCGCAGGAAGGGCATGAGTACACCACAGCGGTACTTAGTAAGTGCCAAGCCTAACCTCGGTTGGGTAGTGACGAGGGAGGTCAGGGCCCTACTGAGATAACATAATAAATAATGAGATAACAGGAACAGTTTAAATAAAGTCTACAGCGAGAATTCAAAACCAGGTAAATAAGGAAGAACAGTAATAGAAAGCAAAGGTAACAATACAAGGAAAACTGCCCTCAACAAGGAATAATAGCCGGGGATCGCTTGGTATCCCGAGGATCTCTCGGTATCCTCATCATATACACTAGGGATCTCTTGGTATCCTCATCATATACACTAGGGATCTCTTGGTACCCCGAGGATCTCTTGGTACCCTCATCATATACACTAGGGATTTCTTGGTATACCGAGGATCTCTTGGTATCCTCAATAAGTAAGCCGGGGATCTCTTGGTATCCTCAGTAAGTAAGCCGGGGATCTCTTGGTATCCCGAGGATCTCTTGGTATCCTCAGTATGTAAGCCGGGGATCTCTTGGTATCCCAATATATATATAGAAACACATGTGCCAGGGATCTCTTGGTATCCCGCACCCTCAGTCCAGAATATCTCCAGTATAGGGGGATCTCCCGAGAAGCCGTCCCATAGTCCCAAATTAAACACACAACAATAAACAACTCATAATCTCAGAATAATGCTAAAAGATCAGGACAAGAAATAGTACATTCTATCCTAACATGCTTCACAGAGTACAAATAGCACAGCTAAACAATTAGCAAGTAAGCCAGATAAACATGAGTCTCTAAGCTAGCACAAGTATAAACTTATAGTTTAAAATGAACAAATAAACATGAAATTTCAATTTAAATACTTCAAGTAGAAACGGGTTTACAACAATTAGCTCAAGTACGCGCTCGTCACCTCACGTACGAGGCATTCAAATGTTCAAGATCATGTCCTAAGGGGAAAGGTCCCCCACACAAGGTTAGACAAGCCACTTACCTCGAACCGGCTCAATATCAACTAGAAACCACACTCTTGCCACGAGTATCCGACTCCAAATGGCTCAAATCTATTCAATTCAATTACACATTGCAAATAACATCGCAAACACCTGGTTTTGCTATTAAATTCAAAGCTACGACGTAAAATTAGGTGAAATGACCAAAATGCCCTTCAAGCCAATGCCTCGGAATCGAATAATTTTCACATTTTCGGAACCATCGTACTCTCACGAGTCTAACCATATAAAAATCTCCCAAATCGGAGGTCAAATGCTCACTCAAAACCCAAAAGTTTGGCCTAAGAAGTTTTAACCAAATTCCTCAAATTTTAGCCCCAAATTCGAATTTTAATGATGGATTTAACTACAAAATGATGAAATATAACTAGAAGAGATTAAGGAAACGTTACCCAATAATCTTCTCTTCAAAACCCACTCAAAATCGCCCTCTCCCGAGCTCTCAATTGATTTTTGTAACTTATGAACTCAAACCCTCGAAATTTCTATTTCTGCCCAGGGATTTCCGCTTCTGCGGACAAGGGACCGCTTCTGCGGTCCCGCTTCTGCGGAAACCAAGCCGCTTCTGCGGTTTTCACTAAAGGGAACAGGGCCGCATCTGCGATAGCTGGGCTGCTTCTGCGGCTCCGCTTCTGCGATGCCTAAGCCGCTTCTGCGGCTCCGCTTTTGCGGAAATGGCACCGCTTCTGCGGCACCGCATCTGCGGTTCCCAAGCCGCAGATGCGAAAATACCAGAAGAGGGACATTCAGCTGCTACAATAACTTGAAAATTCATCCGTTAACCACCCGAAATCATCCCGGGGCCTCTGGGACCTCAACCAAAAGCATCAATACCCCCTAATACCTTATTCAAACTTGTACCAATCTTAGAAACACCTAAAACAATGCCGGAAACCCGAATTAATCAAGGATTCAAGCCTAAGAACTTCAAATTCCAACAAAACATGCTTTCGATCAAAAACCTACCCGAACCTCGTCCGAATGACCTGAAATTTTGTACACACATCCCAAATGACATGACAGAACTAGTACAACTTCCGAAATTCCAATCCGACCCTCGGATCAAAAACTCACTATCGGACCGAAAACTTATAAAATTCAAACTTCGGCATTTAAAGCCTAAATGAGCTACGGACTTCCAAAATACCTTCCGAACACGCTCCCAACCCCGAAATCACCTAACGAAGCTAACGGAACCATTGAATTTCCATTTCGAGGTCGCCTTCACACTGTTCCAACTACGGACCACTTTTTAACACTTAAGCTCTCATTTGGGGACTAAGTGTCCCAAAGCTCTCCGAAACTCAACACCGAACGTCCCGACAAACCAAAATAGCAGAAATGAACTTAGGGGAAGCAGTTAATGGGGGATCGGGGCGTAAATTCTTAAGACGACCGGCCGGGTCGTCACAAATATTTTATCATTTATTCAGTGGAATTTATCACGTATTGTTTAAACGCATAAAAGAAGTGATTTCAGAAATATTTAAAACGAGAAGTTACTAGTTATTTGTTGTTGGCTTGCCTGACAGTGGAGTCCGGCGCCATCACGACCCTTAGTGGATTTTGGGTCGTGACAACATGGTATCAGAGCACTAGGTTCGTAGGGTCTCACGAGTCATGAGCAAGTCTAGTAGAGTCTCGCGGATCGGTACAGAGACGTCTGTACTTATCCTCGGGAGGCTGCAGGACTGTTAGGAGTACTTCCCTTCTTGATTCCTCATCGTTCGATTTGATCCATGGAGGCTTATGCCTTTAATTCCTTCATATTCAATCTTGTACGACGCGAACCGCTTCTTATAAATCGAGAATTGAAGAATTGTTATGGTACTACCGATGTAGTGTGGGGTGTTTTCCCTGTATAGTTGTCTGAGCTATTATCTTCACCTTGTGGAAGGATATTCTATCGTTTCAGCTCAGTAGCGGTACTTCTGAGAGCTCTGAGGCTAGGCACAAGTTGCCATGATGCTATAAACTATTGTTCCGCAGTATTGATATGATGGTAGGACATTTGCCTACGCGTCGGTGCAGTGAATGACTTGAAGAGAGGTTTACTCAGTGCATAATCTAGAGATTCAGTATTTTATTCCCGACAGGGGAAAGGCAATCGGACTAAGAATGGTCGGATGTGGGCTGATGGAGTAATGAGACTTGGTATTTACGAGCATGGTGGAGCTTTCTTCTATGACGGGGTGTCGTTGTCTTAATTGAACGTACTAAGTTTGTCGGTGTTATGATCTTCTACAATTCGCCTTTGGGGCAAGCTATTGTGAAATGGTATTGAAAATGCGGCTGTCAGATATCGCAGGGTGCGGTAGTTCAGAGTTGAATTAGTGTTTCTAATGTCGACGGTATGAGGAAGATAATCTTCCGAAAGGTGTAAAGTTAGCAGCAATTGTGGGTTCAAGTGCCACGAAGATATATTTTATTTAAGGACACAACTGAGCGGCAACGGACGAGAAGGGGCATGTGGGGAGTGTCAGGCGATAGTTAAAATTTCTAGAATGCCAAGTATAAGAAGCAAAGGTCGAGTAGTCGACTAAAGGGGTGAGTTTCGCCAAAGTGGGAGAGTTTGGAGTGATTTGGGAATTTTAGTGATTGGTGATTTGGGCCTGCAGATTTAATTTCGAGTATGGGCTATTAGGCGGCAGAAGATTTTGATATAATGGAAAGGGGGAGAAGGATACAACCTAACTTTGAATAGGAAGGATGTTGCCCCGCATTTAATTGATGTCCACGAGGGGTGAATGGGCTCGTGCTGCTAGAGAGTGAGCTTGGACTCAGGATGGGTCATTAATGTCATGGTGATTGCACCCCGTGTAGCAGCGTTGGAAGACGTTGGCACGTAGATTCCGCGGGCGGAATATCTCCAGGGAGCAGGACGGCGGTCGCATGGTTGGAAAAGCTTCTGCAAAAGGGTTCTATTGGCTATATAACAAAGAGGCGGTAGTGTGAATATGGTTGATGATTCAGAATATAACAAGAGGGTTTTACAGACAGATTCCGAAAACTTTGGCGGTTGATTGCGCAAGGTTATGTCAATAAGAGATAAAGGATCCTGGTGAATTCCAGGATTTGTGTAATAATGGCTTTAAGCTAAGTGGAAGAGTCCCACCGCCTATGATTAAGGATTGTCGGTTAATTACTTGCGACGTTTTTGATTATTAGCATATTGATGGGTTATTTCAGCTACAGGAAGAAGAACATAAGTGGTAATTCGAGCAAAGGAATTGTTAGAGGCGTGCTAAGGTTGGCCTTATTGGCCATGTTCAGACTTGGGGAAGGATTCAGGATTTATGCCTTGTATAGATGTGGGTTTCAAGGGAAGTGATTCTGCCGGGTGCTTCGCCGAGGGGGTATTCATGTGCTAGAAGATTTATGGAATTGATTATATTCGGGGCCAAGTCAGAGCGGGTGGCTCTCAATAACGGTCCTAGTGGGTTCAAAGGGGCAAAACGTGGTGATTAATGATTGCGAGCCTATAGGTACAGTTAGGAATCAAGCTTGGTAGCAGCTTATGAGAAGAGGTACAGGATGTTCTATGATGTTTTGACTTGCAGCGTAGCAATTGGGAGGTATGAAATGGTTTGGGGATTTGAGACAGCATGGTCTCATGATTCAAGGTCACTCGGGATGAGTGCGAATGGAGTGAGTCATGTGTTGAATGGAGTTATTATTATTTCTAAGGCAATCAAGGATAAATTGGAAGGAGATAGACTGGTTAGCCATAGTTGAATTGGCATATTGGTGGTAGTAATCAGTTCCTTCAGCAAATTATGCAAGTGATTTGTGGCGATACGTGCGAGGCCTGTCGGCCACCGTAATTGATGTTATTCAGAAGTATTCCACTATTATGGCCTGCTAGGTTTAGGCGGATCCCGGAAGGGCTATGGTGGCTCAGACCACTACTTAGAGATTTGCATATTCTAAGGTTAGTGTGAATTTACCTGTGTGTTGCTATGGTTATCCTAAAGTGAGTTAAGTGAAAAGTTTTTATATGATGAAGTGTTAAACTATTAGTGGTTCCGGAGTTATGATGGAAATCGTATCCTATTGAATATTGGCATGTTGGGTGCAGTGAGCGGTATGGGATTTGAAGTAAGATCAAGGTTGCAGTTCAGTGTTAACAAGGATGTCGCGAGCTCGGATGAGCAAGAAAGTAGTTTCGATGTTTAAAGTAAGTTGGTATTGCCTTCAGCGTCACTTGAGGTTGGTGCTTTGTGAAAAAGGCTTTGCATCCTGGTTAGGGATTCTTGATCGCTTTTTAGCGTTGCGGCCGATGGTTTGGGTGTACAGACCTGTTATCTGTTACGGAAGGTTGTGGGAGCGTGCCCCACAGGAAGGTTGTATAAGTGTGGCATGTGGTCACTTGATTGGTTGAAGAGTTAAACCAAATATGAAGATTATGGTGATATCGCTGATTTGGGAATGGATGCCTGGAGGGCACTTGATTTATTGAGTTGTGAATTGTGGATGATTACTCCGGTTATGATGGTTGTTCTTATGTGTTATGAGAGAAAAGGGAGTTGTTATAAACCTTTGAAAGGTTATTGGCCTGATTCAGTATGATCAGAATTAGCTTGAGGTCTGTGGATGGATTTAAATGTGAATATGGGCTCTATATCAGGCCAAATGTGTTCATTTCAGTAATGCGCTTCTTATGGAAGAGTAGTCAGGGCGTATTTTGTCGCCGGTTATTTCATGTAATGATGTATTGCGCCGTGTGAGTTGTGAGACGGCTTGGTGAATTGCTTATGTGTTGAGGTTCCGCGTAGTGATGATGTTATATGAGCAAAATGGCTCTTGAGATCGTATATCGCACCTCAGTTGTGCTTGGGTTTGTAGCTTATGGCGCTATATGTCTCCCCAGGGATGGTATTATGTACTTAGCGTGCTCGTGACCGATATTCGGTATCTTGTTGTAATGAGCAATCTAGCTCGGTGTGTACCTCATTATGCGAATTTTATGTGTGGATCGGGTGGCACGCCGCCATGGGTATGTAATTTGGAGCAGTTTGCGCGCCGCAACAGTATGATGTTGAGTACAGTTCCCTATATCTATTTTTATGTGTTTTGTCTCCTATTTTTCTGAGGAAGACTGATATTAGCTGTGTGCCCGTGTCGCATGTATGATTCGCGAGCGGGGTGTCAGTTCAATTATGTTGACCGCGTCGCATGTATGATTCGCGAGCGGGGTAATTGGATTTCCTTTTCAGTGTTCGTTCCCATTGTATCGCGTTCGAATTCGTAGCCTATTGCAACATTGTGGCATCATATGAGACTTTTGATTATGTCCGGGGTGGCTTATTGCCTGAGCAGTTCGTACTGGGTGAGACGAGATCATTGAATTTAGGATCGTTGCAATCTGACTATATGAATTATATTAAGGAGCTAAGACCATTATTTGGTTCAGAATGAGGTGATGGTTCTTGTCAGGAGTATGGAAATAATGATTTGTTGACTCGGCAGTCGGTTATGAATTTCTACACATCTCTTCCGTCATGGCGGTATTGTAAGAATTAGAGCAAGACCTATGTAGGTCATGAGGTGCAATGAGAGCATCAGATTCGTGGAATTTCGATTAATTTGATCGGAGAATGTTATTGTAGCCCTGTGAGTAAAGTGGTGCAAGTTGTGAATTCAGCTAAGGTATGCAATCATGTTTTGGTACTGCGTGTAGTTATTGATACAGTGAGCGTATGTTGGAACAGGCCTGGCAGAGAATTCCGGATGTTGGAATTGGGCTCTAAGGCTTATTTGCTTAAGTGAACAAGGATATCTTCAAATCGATCGGGCCAGGGTGCCCAGCTGAGTCGTAGTAGCACGGGTAGGTGCTCGAGGTGTTAAAGAGTGATTTCGGACAACCCCAGCACAGTTCTTAGCACATTTGAGGACGAACGTATGTTTAAGTGGGAGAGAATGTAACGACTCAACCGGTCGTTTTGAGCTCTAGCACGCCGTTCAGCAGTTTAAGGCCATTAGTAGCTTCATTTCAGGTATTATGACTTGTACGCGTGGTCGGAATTGAATTTCGGGAAGTTCGGAGTTGATTTGGAAAGAAAATTCTCATTTCAGAATCCTTAAGTTGAAAGAATTAGCTAAGATCGGAACTTTGAGTAAACAACCACGGAATCAAGGTCCGAAGGTTCCAGCAGGTTCGTATGATGATTTCGGACTTGGGCGTATGTCCGGGTCGGGTTTTGGATGACCCGGGAGCGTATTGGCGCCTATTGTGGAAGTTAGCATTTTGGAAGAAATTTTATAAGTTTGGGTTGAAGTGCATTTCAATGTTATCGATGTCCGTTTGGGATTCCGAGTCAGGGAGTAGCTCCGTATGGTGATTCTGGAGTTGGGAGCGCGATCAGAAGTGAATTCGGAGGTCCGTGGGTCATTTTAGAGTCATTTGGCTAAAGATCCATCCACTGGACCACCTGGAATTCTTAATTAAACCTTTACCCGAAAAAGGAAATTGGATTTTCTTATTAAATCTTCTTTTCTTAGATTAAGATATCATAGAAATTTGAGGGTTTTTGAGAAGTTTGACCGGAAGTGGACTTTTTGATATCGGGGTCGGAATTCGATTCCGGAAGTTGGAGTAGGTCCGTAATGTCGAATATAACTTGTCTGCAAAATTTGAAGTCAATCGGACGTGATTTGATAGGTTTAAACATCGGAAGAAAGTTTGAAATTCTAAAGTTCATAAAGCTTGGATTGGAGATCGATTCGTGGTTTTAGCGTTGTTTGATATGATTTGAGGCCTCGAGCAAGTCCGTAATGTGTTTTAGGACTGGTTGGTATGATTGGATGGGGTCCCGCGGACCTCGAGTGGATTCCGGATGGTTAACGTATCGAAAATGAAATTTTGAGAAGTGTTGAAGCTGCTGCTTCTGTCATAACCGCACCTGCGGTTGGTGGACCGCAGGTGCGAGACCGCAGATGCGGTCCTTGTATCGCAGAAGCGGCCCTGGGCAGGCCGGGCCAGGAACCGCAGATGCGGCTCCCAAGCCGCAGAAGCGGCTCCGCAGATGCGGCCTGGAGACCGCAGATGCGGTCCCAGCTCTTTGGCCCATTTTCGCAGATGCGGTTCATTTCTCGCAGATGCGGGACCGCAGATGCAGAAATGCTGGAGGCAGTGAGGTTCTTTTAAATCGAGGGTTGGGTTCATTTCAACCCCATTTTCTTCCATTGGAGCAACTTTGGGGTGCCATTTTTACCACCAAGCATGAGGTAAGTGATTTATGTTAGTTTTGAGTTAAATACATGATTATATACTCATTTGGACATGGAAATTTGTAGAAAACTTGGGGTTTGAGGGAAAACCTAGAAAAAAATGATATTCTTGGAATTTGACCACGATTTTGGGTATGGAATTAAGAGAAAGTCGTATATTTGCGTTCATGGAGTCATGGGTGAACTTAATCTTCAAAAAAAATTCGGAATCCGGGCACGTGGGCTCGAGGGCGTTTTTGTCAACCTTTCCGATCGGGATTAGGAATTTTTATAAATTGGATTAATATGAGTATTTTATCGTATATTATCGGATTTGCATAACTATTGGCTAGTTTTGGAGCGTTGTGCATCAATTTGAGTTTTCGGAAGGGCGTGGAAGGCCGATTATGGATCTTCGGAGCGAGGTGAGTCTCCTTTCTAACCTTGTAAGAGGGAATTGTCCCCATAGGTGAGTTAATTGGTTATGTGCTCCTATTTGTGGGGGCTACGTACGCACGAGGTGACGAGAGTCCGTGCGTAGCTACTTTATGTTATTGTCCGGGTAGTCTAGGACCCAAAAGCATGTTGTACTTGGAATAATTGTAATGTTGGTTACAGTTGAATTGCTTAAATCCTGTGTGACGACCCAACCCGTCGTCTCATGTATTACAACCCCGTTTTCCCCATTTATTGCTCTTTCATGTTTTATTATCAGCAACGGGTGAGTTAGAGTTGAATTGAATTGGTTTGGATAGGAAATGAGACACTTGGTCTCTTTAAGGAAGGTTTGGTTTGGAAAAGTCAACCGAACGTTGACTTATTAGTTAGAAGGCTCGGATGTGAATTCCGGTGATTCGGTTAGATTTGGGAGGTGATTCGTGACTTAGGAGTGCAATCGGAAGTGATTTTGGAGGTCCGGAGTAGGATTAGGCTTGAATTGGCAAAGTTGGCATTTTGGCGAATTCCGGTGGATAGGTGAGATTTTGATCCGAGGATCGGAATGGAATTCCGAGAGTTGCAGTAGCTCCGTTAGGTGATTTTGGATATGTGTGCAAAGTTTCAGGTCATTCGGAGGTGTTTAGGTCGGGTTTTTGATCGAATGTGCAATTCGGAGGTTTTTAAGAAACATAGGCTTTAATTTGATGAAATTTGAGGATTTTGATGATAACGATAGTGTTTCGAGGGTTCGAGCAAGTTTGAATAAGGTAATAGAACATGTATGTGCTTTTGGTTGAGGTCCCGGGGGCCCCGGAGTGAGTTCGGGTGTTTAAACGAGAGTTTTGAGGTGTGTTGTAGGTTCAGCTTTTCTGTCATTTGGTATTTCCGCTCCTGCGGAAACGGACCGCAGAAGCGGTTCCGCAGGAGCGAGTGGTGGATCGCATAAGCGGTTCATGGCCTGGTGGAGTATTTCCGCAAAAGCAGAACATTTTTCGCAAATGCGAGTCCGCAGAGGCGGACTATAAACCGCAGAAGTGGTCTTAGGTGGTTCGCAGAAGCGGATGAGGAGACGCAAAAGCGGACGATGGGTTTTTAATGAAAATCCGCAAAAGCGGGATGTTGGCCGCAGAAGCGTTCCCGCATAAGCGGAAACGGGACCGCAGAAGCGAAATCAACTGTTGACAGAAGGGTTTAAAATATTATATTTCATCCGCGAACAAGAGGTAGTTTCCACCATTTTTAAGCGACTTGGAGAGCTTTGGGCAAGAATTTTCGAGGGTTTTGACTGAGAATCAATTGGAGGTAAGTCTCTTGGCCTAATTATTCGAGTTTATGGTAGAAATTACATGTAAATTGTGGAAAATTCATCAAAAACGGGTCAAGCTAGGGCTTGGAAAGTTGTGATGTAAAAACGGATTTTGAAAGGGCATTTGAACTCCGAATTTGGTAAAATTGGTATGTGTAGACTTGTGGCGAGACGAGGAATCCAGTGATGTAAATTTCGTAATTTTTTCGAGAAGTGGGCTCGGGGCTCGGGTTTTGCCAACTTCGTGAATTTTGGTGTTTTTCGAGTCTTTTCGATTGGGTTATGTTTCTTTAGCCTATTGTAATGTATTCGTTGTGGTTTTAATCAGATTCGGCGTGCGAAGAGGTTGATTCGAAAGGCAAAGGCATAGCGAGCTAGACTT
>NW_017674195.1:104467-105632 GCF_001879085.1 Nicotiana attenuata
CGGGATTGGGGTCGTGACAAGTTGGTATCAGAGCCTAGGTTACTAGGCCTCGCGAGTCATGAGCCGGTTTAGTAGAGTCTCGCGGAACGGTACGGGGACGCCTGTACTTCTCCTCGAGAGGCTGCAGAACCTTTAGGAAAACTCCATATTCTTGAAATTCTTGTCGTGCGACTTTGTGATTCGAGAACTAAATTCCTGTATTCTATTCTCTCGCAGATGGCGAGAACTCGTGCTACCGGACGCGATGGTCGACCACCAGTACCACCTACTAGAGGCCGTGACACGGTCGTGGTCGTGGTCGAGGTAGGGCAGTAGAGATAGCACCTGCTGACCCACCAGTTGCCACAGTTCAGGACCAGACTCCAGTTGTCGATGTCCCAACAGCACCGGTGCAGGCACCAGCAGTGCCTATTGCTATTCCTGGTCTCCAGGAGACCTTGGCACAGATACTATCTGTTTGTACTGGCCTGGCTCAGGCGGTCTCAGCTTCTACTGCAGCAGCTGCTTCCCAGACCAGGGGAGGACATCAGACCCCTGTTGCTCACACTTCTGAGCAGGCTGCCCAGGGATTTCAGACACCGAAAGCAGCCATAGGTCCGCCAGTTGCTCCAGCTGCTCCAGTTGCACCAGTTCCAGCCTATGAGGTTCCAGCTATGCCGGACGATGAGCAGCGTCGTCTTGAGAGATTCGGCAGGCTTCAGCCTCCGACGTTCAGCGGTGCTGAGGGCGATGATGCCCAGGGTTTTCTGGATAAGTGTCGGCGTATGCTTCGCACTGCAGGGATCTTAGAGTCGAGTGGTGTGGCTTTTACTACTTTCCAGTTCTCAGGGTCTGCATTCACCTGGTGGGAGGACTTCGAGAGGCGTAGGCCGGTTGGTGCAGCACCCCTTACATGGTAGCAGTTCTCCACTCTCTTTCTGGAGAAGTACGTACCGCAGTCTCACAGGGAGGAGCTGCATCGTCAGTTCGAGTGGTTGGTTCAGGGGGACATGTCTGTGACCCAGTACGAGTTGAGATTCACGCAGCTAGCTCGGCATGCCACTTGGATGATCCCGACAGATCGGGAAAGGATTAGGTGGTTCGTGGATGGCCTCAGCCATTCACTCCGTATTTTGATGACCAGAGAGAGGGTTATGGGTGCCTCGTTTGAGGAGGTGGTTGACAT
>NW_017674196.1:0-1207 GCF_001879085.1 Nicotiana attenuata
ATATATATATATATATATATATATATATATATATATATATATATATATGTATATATCTGGACTGAGTATGGAACGGGCTGCACGCTGCAGCGAATGCTACGATGATATTGCGCTTGGGCTGTAGGAGCCCCTCCGGAGTCTGAACCCCCACAGCGAGCGCGGGTACCCAAATGGATCGGGCTGTGCGCCGCAGCGGTCATGTGCATTGCATTGCATTCATGCATTCTATATCTGTTGGCCTTAATTGTCATTGTCTGCTGTTGTTTTATCGTTTAACGTGCTGAATCGTTGATTATAGCTTTATATTGTAATATTTCGGGATTTCTTATTTTCAGCCATTATATATGTTTATTACTCACTGAGTTGGAAGTACTCACTTTACTCCCTGCACCATGTGTGCAGATTCAGGTGCTCCGGAGACTTAGTGGAGCTGCTTACTGTCATCTTGGATTTCGGTTTAGGAGTTGTTGAGGTAGCTGCTTGACGTTCGCAGGACCCGACTTCTCCCCTTTATTGCATTTGTCTTTTTCCTATCCTAGACTTTCTTTATTACTATGAATATATTACTCTGTTACATTTAGAGGCTCTAGACTCGTGACTCCAGATCTATTGGGGAATGTTGGGATATTCGTTATTATTTTTTCATACTATTTTATTTAGTATCGGATTGGAACCTTGATATTTTCTATTTTAATCGTATTATTTGTTAACGGATTGCGTATTTGGTTTGAGAGTATTTAAATTGGTCGGGCTTGCCTAGCATTAGTGTTGGGCGCCATCACGACCGGGATTGGGGTCGTGACAAGTTAGTATCAGAGCCTAGGTTACTAGGCCTCGCGAGTCATGAGCCGGTTTAGTAGAGTCTCGCGGAACGGTACGGGGACGCCTGTACTTCTCCTCGAGAGGCTGCAGAACCTTTAGGAAAATTCCATATTCTTGAAATTCTGGTCGTGCGGCTTTGTGATTCGAGAACTTAAATCCTGTATTCTATTCTCTCGCAGATGGCGAGAACTTGTGCTACCGGACGCGATGGTCGACCACCAGTACCACCCACTAGAGGCCGTGGATGCGGTCGTGGTCGAGGTCGAGGGAGGGCAGCAGAGACAGCACCTGCTGACCCACCAGCTGCCACAGTTCAGGACCAGACTCCAGTTGTCGATGTCCCAGCAGCACCTGTGCAGGCACCAACAATGCCTATTGCTATTCC
>NW_017674196.1:4494-32504 GCF_001879085.1 Nicotiana attenuata
GACTTTTTCAGCGAGAGTTGGGTACGACAGGTAGAGTTGAGCACCGCATTTCATCCTCAGACGGACGGACAGTCTAAGCGTACCATTCAGATATTGGAGGACATGTTGCGTGCCTGTGTTATTGATTTTGGAGGTTCTTGGGCTGAGTTTTGCCACTTGCAGAGTTCGCGTACAACAATAGCTATCAGTCCAGCATTCAGATGGCACCGTATGAGGCCTTATATGGGAGACGGTGTAGGTCTCCGGTTGGTTGGTTTGAGCCCGGCAAGGCTAGACTATTGGGGACAGAGTTGGTTCAGGATGCCTTAGAGAAGGTGAAAGTGATTCAGGAGAGACTTCGTACAGCTCAATCGCGTCAGAAGAGTTATGCGGACCGAAAGGTTCGAGACGTATCCTAAATGGTGGGCGAGAAGGTCTTGTTGAAGGTTTCGCCTATGAAGGGCGTTATGAGATTTGGAAAGAAAGGAAAGTTGAGTCCACGGTTCATTGGTCCTTTTGAGATACTTAGGAGAGTTGCGGAGGTGGCCTACATGCTTGCTTTGCCACCCAGCTTGTCGGGAGTTCACCCGGTATTTCACGTTTCTATGCTCCGGAAGTATGTTGGGGACCCGTCCCATGTGTTAGACTTCAGCACGGTTCAGTTGGATGATGACTTGACTTATGATGTGGAACCAGTGGCTATTTTGGGTCGTCAGGTTCGGAGATTGAGATCAAAGGATATAGCTTCGGTAAAGGTGCAGTGGAGAGGTCGGCCCGTAGAGGAAGCTACTTGGGAGACTGAGCGGGAGATGCGGAGCAGATACCCTCACCTATTTGAGACCTCAGGTATGCTTCTCGACCCGCTCGAGGACGAGCGGTTGTTTAAGTTGGGGAGGATGTGACGACCCAACTCGTCGTCTCATGTGTTACAGCCCCGTTTCCCCCATTTATTGTTCTTTCATGTTTTATTATCAGCAATGGGTGAGTTAGAGTTAAATTGAATTGGTTTGGATAGCAAATGAAACACTTAGTCTCTTTAAAGAAGGTTTGGTTTGGAAAAGTCAACCGAACGTTGACTTATTAGTTAGAAAGCTCGGATGTGAATTCCGGTGATTCGGTTAGCTTCGGGAGGTGAAGTGTGACTTAGGAGTGCGGTCGGAAGTGATTTTGGAGCTCCGGTGTAGAAGTAGGCTTGAATTGGCGAAGGTTGAATTTTGGCGAATTCCGGTTGGTAGGTGAGATTTTGATCCGAGGGTCAGAATGGAATTCTGAGAGTTGCAGTAGCTTCGTTAGGTGATTTTGGATATGTGTGAAAATTTTTAGGTCATTCGGAGGTGTTTTGGTCGGGTTTTTGATCGAATGTGTAATTCGGAAGTTTTTAAGAAACTTAGGCTTGAATTCGATGTGATTTGATGGTTTTAGCGTTGTTTGATGTGTTTTCAGGATGAGGAAAAGTGTGAATGAGGTGTTAGGATGTATGGGGGTTTTTGGTTGAGGTCCCGGGGGACTCGGGGTGAATTCGGGTGGTTAAACGAGAGTTTTGAGGTGTATTGCAGGTCAGATTTTTGCTGTCATCTAGTGTTTCCGCTTCTGCGGAAATGGACCGCAGAAGCGGTACCGCAGAAGCGGGTATGTGGTCGCAAAAGCGATCGTTGGCCGGCTAGGGGAAATTCCACAAAAGCGGAAGGTGGCTCGTACCAGCGGGTCCGCATAAGCGGACATTGTACTGCAGAAGCGGGCTTGAGGGAACCGCAGAAGTGGTGGTTGAATCGCATAAGCGAAGAGGCGGTTTTTAAGTGAAAACCGCTTTAGCGGATTTTTGGCCGCAGAAGTGGTCCCGCATAAGAAGCGAAATTCGCTGGTAACAGAAGGGTTTTAAATGTTATATTTCATCCGCGAGCAAGGGGTAGTTTTCACCATTTTAAGCGACTTGGAGAGCTTTGGGCGAGGATTTTTTAGGGTTTTGACTGAGAATCAATTGGAGGTAAGTCTCTTGGCCTAATTACTCGAGTTTATGGTAAATTTATCATAGAAATCAGTAGAATTTCATCAAAAACGGGTCAAGTAAGGGCTTGGAAAGGTGTGATGTAAAAATTAATTTTTGAAAGGGCATTTGAACTCCGATTTTGGTAAAATTGGTATGTGTAGACTCGTGGCGAGACGAGGAATCCAGTGATGTAAATTTCGTAATTTTTCGAGAAGTGGGCCCGGGGCTCGGGTTTTGCCAACTTCGTGAATTTTAGTGTTTTTCGAGTTTTTTCGATTGGGTTACGTTTCTTTAGCCTATTGTAATGTATTCGTTGTGGTTTTAATCAGATTCGGCGTGCGAAGAGGTTGTTTTGAAAGGCAAAGGCATAGCGAGCTAGACTTGTGGCCGGCTTGAGGTGAGTAATAGATGTAGATGATGACCTAAGGGTTTGAAACCCCGGTATATCACATTGTGACGCTATATTGAGGCGAGACACGCACTTTAACGAGTGCGGGGTCGATTGTGACTGGGGATTGTGACCCAGTCCGTTCCGATTGATGTTCGTACGGTGTTCTTGACTAGAAATTGTTCGGTAATCATCCTACTTGGATTTTATGAATATGTTGGGGCTTTGTGCCTATCATTTGCATCCTTCAGGGATCCTTATCACTGTTTCCATGAATGCTTTGCATATTTCATAATATCAGTCCTGAGTTAGACACTGTTTTGAAATGTTTAGTAAATAAATGAAGACTTAAACACATAGCTCTATAACTCCTAATAATTGAAGCTAAAAGATGAACACTTTGACTGTGCCCGAGTGGCTTGCATATATATATTATATATATATATATCTTGACTGAGTATGGATCGGGCTGCACGCCGCAGCGAATGCTACGATGATATTGCGCTTGGGCTGTTGGAGCCCCTCCGGAGTCTGAACCCCCACAGTGAGCGCGGGTACCCAAATGGATCGGGCTTCGCGCCGCAGCGGTCATGTGCATTGCATTGCATTCATGCATTCTATATCTGCTGGCCTTAATTGTCATTGTTTGTTATTGTTTTATCGTTTAACGTGCTGAATCGTTGATTATAGCTTTATATTGTAATATTTCGGGATTTCTTACTTTCAGCCATTATATATGTTTATTACTCACTGAGTTGGAAGTACTCACTTTACTCCCTGCACCATGTGTGCTGATTCAGGTGCTCCGGAGACTTAGTGGAGCTGTTTGCTGTCTTCTTGGATTTCGGTTTAGGAGTTGTTGAGGTAGCTGCCTAACGTTCGCAGGACCCGACTTCTCCCCTTTATTGCATTGTCTTTTTTTTCCTATCCTAGACTTTTCTTTATTAATATGAATATAACACTATGTTACATTAGAGGCTCTAGACTAGTGACTCCGGATCTATTGGGGAATTGTTTGATATATTCGTTATTATTTTTCGTACTATTTTATCTAAATTCCGGATTTGGAACCTGATACTTACTATTTTTATGGNCTTAGCATATTTCATGATATCAGTCCTGAGTTAGAAACTGCCTTGAAATGTTAGTAAATAAATAAAGGTTACACACTTAGCTCTATAATTCCTAATAATTGAAACTAAAAATGGACAATTTGACTGTGCCCGAGTGGCTTGCATGCATATATATATCTGGACTGAGTGTGGATCGGGCTGCACGCCGCAGCGAATGCTACGATGATATTGCGCTTGGGCTGTAGGAGCCCCTCCGGAGTCTGAACCCCCACAGTGAGCGCAGGTACCCAAATGGATCAGGCTGCGCGCCGCAGCGGTCATGTGCATTGCATTCATGCATTCTATATCTGTTGGCCTTAATTGTCATTGTTTGCTGTTTTTTATCGTTTAACGTGCTGAATCATTGATTATAGCTTTATATTGTAATATTTCGGGATTTCTTACTTTCAGCCATTATATATGTTTATTACTCACTGAGCTGGAAGTACTCACTTTACTCCCTGCACCATGTGTGCAGATTCAGGTGCTCCGGAGACTTAGTGGAGCTGCTTACTGTCATCTTGGATTTCGGTTTAGGAGTTGTTGAGGTAGCTGCCTGACGTCCGCAGGACCCGACTTCTCTCCTTTATTGCATTTGTCTTTTTCCTATCCTAGACTTTCTTTATTACTATGAATATATTACTCTGTTACATTTAGAGGCTCTAGACTCGTGACTCCAGATCTATTGGGGAATGTTGGGATATTCGTTATTATTTTTCCATACTATTTTATTTAGTTTCGGATTGGAACCTTGATATTTTCTATTTTAATCATATTATTTGTTAACGGATTGCATATTTGGGTTGAGAGTATTTAAATTGGTCGGGCTTGCCTAGCATTAGTGTTGGGCGCCATCACGACCGGGATTGGGGTCGTGACATGTACCATCTGTTGCCTTAGGATCCCTCTTAAGAAAAATGGGTAAGGGAAAATTAGAAGAGATGATAATCACAATTACTCTCAAATTTTTACAATGTGCTATCATTTTTTTTCGGACTTAAGTTTGATGGATATCGGAAAATGGTTGAAGCATTCATGCTTTTGAGGTGGTCTCTTTAGCAGAGTTGTTAGATAGTTGTATCATAAGTGCAAGACAGACTAGGATTTATGAAAGAAAAAAGCTGAGATTTATTCCAGTGATTCCACAAATCATGGATGTATACACCGAGAAGAATTCCAACATTTTTCGTGACTATAACACGAGGCAAGTTGCTCAACATGCATCAAGAGCCTAAACTACTCTTACCTGGACTCAAAAATGAAAATCAATACTCCCACTGCTCATTCATAGTCGTCTTCATCAAGCTCGACTTCAGCATCACCAGATCCTCCAAGGAGAGAGGAAAACTAAAACTGCAACCAGTTGAGTGACCAGAAAACATTTAGCTCTTCTACGAAACTTCTTCTCTTCCTCGGGTTTTCCCCTCTTAGGTTTGCTTTTAGGTTTCGAACCTAATTGAGTGAAAGAGAAGAAACAAAACCATCAGCTTTTAAGCAGATCATGCAAGCAGCAGCTTGTTCAATAGATGATTGAGCTCGATTCACATAAGGAGTTGGAGCAAACTGCCTTAGGATCCTTCAAAGCAACAACTTTTTCAGTAGATGATTGAGTTTGTTCAAAGTACCTGCCCAGCTCTTTTCCAAGCACCTGCAGACATTTTGGTTGATTGGCTGGGTAAAAGCAATTCGTGCTGCAACTTGGTTTTGCCGCTGTCTTTGTTTTACTCATGAATACTCCATGTACATTAGGATCCCAATGACTTTGGTTTGCTTATAAAGCCATCAAAAGAAAAGACACTTTCTATACTTCTTACAAATTTGCTTGATATCTTGCAAATTCCTCTGATTTACTTCTTATTTACACTATTACAGTTTGATTTGTTTCAGTCGGATTTGTTATGTCTTATTCTATGAAAAAAACTGGAATTTTCATTCTACAGTAAAAAAACTTTAGCTTGGGGGAATGTTTGCTCGATAAACATCCCAGTTGAAGACTATTATATTTCATCTATTGACATAGTTATTTTGTAATTTCAGGTCATACAGTCTGATGATCGATAATTTAGCGGGTGGAAGATTTCCAAATGATGAAGCATTGCAGAAATTATTTGATTACTATTTTTTAGGATTAGCTATATAATGACAATAGCTATTTGCTTCAAACAATATAAGTTTATTTTTTAAGTTACTGTGATATTGCTATTTTGGATTAGTACTTCCTTTGTTTGTTATGATTTAATGAGATACATTATGTTTTTATGAATCAATATTATTATGTTTTATTATTTGGATCATTTTTTGAATGAATGTAGTAGCTATTATTAAGGGTGGCTAAACTATTGTCGTTATAGCTTGTGACTTAGTGACAATTTAACAGAATATACTGGTCATAAAAATAGACGATAAAATGGCAAATTATGATATTTCCAGATGGGATACTGTAGCCATTATAATTGCTATTAAAGATGATTTTTAGAGGCAATTTAATTGAATTTACCGGCCATTAAAATGGATGCATAAAGGGCATACCAATTCGTTTTGTCAAGGAATATAATAGCCATTCTAACTGCCACAAAACAATTACCGCTAAAGATATGAACCTTTAGCGACAAATGTTTTGAATTTAGCGGCAATAAAAATGGACATAAAAAGAGCATTAGTAGCCGTTTTAGATTGGATTTAGCAGCCATTATAATTGCCGCAAACAATTACCGTTAAAACAAATGATATTTAGCGGCAATAAGTCAGACCTTTACCATCTTTTGCAAGAAATGCCGCTAAAGGCTTTGCCGACCCTGATATTAGCGGCTAAACATCAATGGCCAGTAAATGGTATAGCGGCAATTGTTGTTGCCGCCAATGACCTTTTTTATTGCCGCTAAAGCCCCTTTTTGTTGTAGTGAGGGCGAATTGGTGATGCAGCTTCGGGAGGAGCTTAAGACGAAGGAGGCCGAGACCTTGGGGTGGAGGCAAAGCATGGACGATCTCGCCTTTGAGAAAAAAAACTCTTCGAGAAGAGCTGGCTTCACTCGAATGTCAGTTCCAAAGTGTGAAGGAGGAGAGTCTAGCTCGAGGCCGCGAAATCGAGGAGCTTAAAGCTAAATCCGCTGCTGAGTTGGCCAAGGCCAGATCCGACGCTGAGGCAATTATGTCTTCGTGTCGAGCCGATGCCGAAGCGGCTAACGCCCAGGCCAAGGATATCTCCACTACGGCCGAAGTTAAGCTATCATGTGCACTCGACCATGCTGGGCGATAGTCCTAGAGGGAAACCCTCGAGGAAATGCATGCTCGTGGCTTCGATATTTCAGCCAATATCGAGAAGGCAAAGACCCTGGAAGAGGAAGCCGATGCTGTGCATTCTGATGAGGATGGTTCAGCCAGTGGCTCTGAGAGTGGAGAAGACGAAGACGAATTCCCCGAGGATGAAGCTCTGGAAGATGCGTCCCCTGAAGATATGAGCCCGAAGTAGTTTTAGGTTTCTTAATTTTGTTTTTGTGCAAGTGTCCCTCGTGTAAATACCTTCTGTAATCATCTTTTGCAAATATAAGGGGAAATTTTTATCTCATCTTTGACTTGTGCTGGATTTTATATTGTCTTTATTTATGGAATACGCCATTTGCATAACTTGAGTGATTGATCCGAGAATTGGTTTGAACTCGAGATACAGTTAATCCTTAGATCTTTTGTGGGTATAATAATCCTCGAGCCAAATTTAAATCGATCTGATGTGAGCTCGGGATATCGTGATTCATAGTCCGGGTAAGGCGAGAATGGAGTCTCGAACTATAAGTTTTAGGCCCTTAAGCCTTTCAAAGTTGACCCTTGGGCTCTTATATATCGGCCCTTAGGCTCTTTAGATTGGCCCTTAGGCTCTTTAGATTGGCCCTTAGGCTCTTTATATTAGCCCTTAGGCTCTTTAAGTTGGGCTGATTCGGCCTCTAGAATGGCTACATAATTTTTCCCTCATTTCGGTTAAAAGACTTAGTGAAAATTTAATTATGCCTTAGCATGTATTTTTTTTACCCGTTGGGTTTTTCGAAGGTTCGACGTATCGGGACCTTGTTTGTGTCCCGATAATCAAATATCTCTTGAGGTTTTATCGAGGGCTGATGCTATCGAAGCCTCTAAATTATTCGAGGGTTGAATTTATCGAAGCCCATTAAATTGTTCGAGGGCTGAATTTATCGAAGCCCATTATATTGTACTTTTGCCGAGGGTAGCCTGATTTAATCGGTTTTTACGAAGTGTTTGAAGGCCTTTAATTTGTGGCGGAAGTCGGATGTCTCCGAGCCGCATTATTTTGGTCGTAGCCTTTTATATGACCGTAGTCTTTAATATAGCCGTACCCTATAATATGGCCGTAGCTTTCGGGTATGTCACTTGGACTTGTTTCCCGATAACTTTTTGAACTTGTTCACAAAGTTAGTCCCCGAGTATATTGGCCTTGGCCTTTGTTTCGAGGGGGTGCCTCTTTGAGGTCTTATGAGTTCGAATTTCGATGACTCAGATGTATTGACTGTCGATGGCAGTCCCCGAGTATTCGGGTGTGCTTTTATGCTTTGGCTCTTGAGCCGTTTCCCATAGGGTTATAAGTGTAGAGCTCGTATAATAGTAGACTTTTGATAAAATAGAATGTTTCTTTAAGCAATTCGACACATGCGTATGTTGATACCCAATTTTTCCCTAAGTTTTACACCCAAAATATTTCCAGAATAGCATATATGTGCATATATAATGTTACGCGGCGCCTTCCTGAGATTCCCTGGAAGGGAGACGTAAGGCTAGGCAACTGATGTCAGTGCAGTTGCTGTCCGCCAACTGAGGTCCCCTCCGTACGCTAGACGAGATTGTCAGTGCCGTACGGGAAAACCAATGTCAAGAGCAATTGAGAGAACAGAAATGAGAATTCAGAATGAAAGAAAGCTTGATTGCATTAATGAAAACTATTACAGAAAAGCAACGCGGTGTCGAGGGGGAGAGACACCAGTACAGAGAATTGCTTGCTTGCTAGAAAGTTTTGATTGCTTGATCCCCCCTAATAGTACTTAAAAAAAATAATCCAAAGTTATAGGAGTAGACTTGATTAAGCTAGAGAAACATAATGGAAGTACATGAAATAAAACTACTCTATATTTACAATGAAAATGACTTAGTCTTCTATAAGGCAGCAGCAGGTCCGTTGTCAGCAGCAGTGTCTTTGGCATCACGGTCTGCGCGCGCGAGGGGTATCGGTGGGGCGACAGAGGCACCTGCGCGCTTGTCACTTGGTGCGGCCAAGACCACGGGGCCGTCCGTGGCGCTAGGCATTGGGAGGTTCGCTAGGACGCCACGGGGCGCGCCCAAGGGGTCATGGGGCATGGCTGGAAAGCCGCCCATGGCAATAAGCATACCCAAGAGTTTTGGTACTTTTCCAAATTTTTAATGATTTTTAAACCAATTTATTGCCTATTTTAATACAACAAAATCCAGTATTCATTTCCAAAATTATCATTTTTTGGTGAATAACTTATTTCATTCTCATATTTACACCAAAATATAATTAAGGTGATTTTTGGCACATTTTTTACGAATTTATTTGGTATTTTTAAAGCTAAATTGCATATAATTGCAATCATATCTTATTTTACGATTAATAGTATTTTATAATTGTAAAATTAGTTCCAGTATTTTTCAATTAATATTTATGAATTACTAAGGGTTTCATTGCTTTTGATTTTATCCTAGAGTAATTTTCACTATTTTTATAAAATTAAACAAAGGAAAATTGGCTATTTAAATACTAGCCCCATCTATTTCAATTTTAGCCTCAAATTAGGTCCAATCTCAGCCCCAAATTCCCAACCCATTTCTGTTTAAACCTAACTCGCGACCCTATTCCAAATAACCCGACCCAGACCCTTTTTTATCCTGGCCGTTGATCTTTGAGATCAACGGCCCCTATTCGTCCCTTCCTTTTTTAATCCACACGACTACCCTAATTCCCTCATTTCTCCTAACCCGCCGCCCTCGAATCCCCTCTCCTCTCCGATTCTCTCTAAGACCTAAACCTAACCCTAGCCGCCTCCCTCCGGTTACCACCCAAAATCGCCTGAATCCATGGCTTCCAAAGCCATTGAAGGCCTGTACCTGCCTCCAATGGCTCCTGCATGCCTGTTGATTGAAGAATCGAGGCCAGACCTCGAGGGTCTTCACTCAGATCTTCACCTATTCGAAGATCCCGGCCATCTCCGGCTTTGCTCCGGTGGCTCTTGGTCTTTTGAGCCTGATTGTGATATTCTCTGGCTTAGATCGTGACTTTTCCAGGCTTTCTCGCTTCTAGGGTTCTTCTGAAACCCTAGCCTTTCGAGGTTCTCCTGATTCCTCTAGATCTGTTCTAGATCTATGTTTATTTTAAGGTTTTCAAACGATTTCTCAAAGTTTCTTTCAAAAGTTTGCTTTCAAACCTTTCATCTTCTCCGATTTAGGGTTTCTCTGATTTTACATGCTCTACTGTGATTCTTATGTGTTTTCTTCTGCTGTGTTTTCTTCTATCTTGCTCTTATGACTTCCCCTACTGTATTTTGCACGATTTTTCTTTTATTATGTTTTCATGAAGTTTTCTGGGAAATACATGTTTAAGGTCTCAGTCCCTTTGAGTTTTCTGAACTTATTTCGTTAGTATTCTTTTGCCTGACTTGCTTGTTTTCGTCTCTAGACTCGATTAATGGTAAAAACCCTAGAATTTGGGGGTTTCATTCGAGTTTGAGGCCACTTGTTACGTGCTTTGTGTGCTTCTCATCTCTAAACTTGCTTGGTTTCAAAACCCTAATCTCTGAGTTCCTGAAGTTGTTTCATCTTTGTTTCAACTTTGTTTCTCCATGTGGTTCTGACTTTTTGCTAAAATCTATAAGACCCTGTTTACTTGACTCTTTAGCATGCTTCTGATTAGCCTATACGACTATCATGTTTCGCTAGCATTATTGTTTCTCTTTGTCATGATTTAACCTCACACGCCCGATGTTGTGCATTCTTTATATACACTGGTTGTCCCTCTAGAATTTTGGGACTGATTTCAGACTTCCTTGTGTAAGCATGATTGATTCTTTCCTTGTTTTATTTGAAAACTCTCTTTAACCTTTCGATTCCCTTATTTCTGACTTGGTTCATTAGTGATTTTGAATCCCTGATTCCCTGATTTACTATGTACTAATTGATTTACTTTGTTTTTGCCTTATTTACTTAACCGTGTGTTTCAAATTTTCTTTCCTTAATTAAAACCCCTATGTATTTACCCCTTATTTGTATGCTATGCACAATATGTTTACTTGATCTCCTTCCTTAAATAATTTCTGCCCTTTACCGTTCAAATTTGAACTCCTCAATTAAAGGATTTTCTGCTACTGATTGATTCTAATTGATACATGATTATTTTCTTACCTTTGTTCCCTGCCTGATTTCAAACTATAAATACCTGCTCCTTTCTTAACACACACACACATGACCAACACTCGAGTTTTTTTTTTCTGAACTCAGACTCACACTCGTAAGTATACTCTTGCTATTTGTATTGTGGCATGTTACAAGATTTTCTGCTCTCTTTGCTTTTCTGAAACTGGTATGTCCTAGTTTTAATTCTAGCCCCAACTCCAATGTGTTTACTTACTAGTTCTTATGTCCATGTTCACTTTAATGTCTGAAGTATTTAATCTTTGTGTAATGTGTTCTGCCCATTTCTTGTAATGAATCCCATTCCTATATCCCCTTATGTGTTTTGAGCTATGGTTTAAAAAACATGGCAATATAGCTGAAGTTATTGTCCATGGATAAGAAATGGACCCTTTGGGTCCTAAGCTCTTTCAATTTCCCATCCCCATTCCCTTATTATGTGTGTTGAGTTAAAGCTTTGGCCTTACAGTATTCTAATTACTGCCCAGGCCATGGCTTGACCTTCAATAGGTCCTTACTCTCTAATGCTTGGCCAACAGGCTTGGTCAGGGGTGTGCCAGCCTACCTCATGGTTAGGTGTGACCACCAGCCTGCTTTGGCACTCCCTACCCCTCCCTATTACACTTGCACTCATTCTTAGAACTTAAGTTCTGCCCCTCTCTTGTGAGCCTTGCATTGGGACCCCAGAGCTCCCTCTGAACTTGGACACTTGAGGGTTGGCTCTTCCTCACTGCACTATAACTCATTCTGATTAGCATCTTGGGTGTAAGCACTGCCTGGGGTTCCTGAAACCTCTTGGATCTCTGAAACACCCTAGATAAGAGAAGGCCTTGGAAATCTGGATCTCGGAAGTGGCTCAATCTCATATTATTAGACACTAAGTTTGAATTAGGCTGCTCGGATGTAGCTGATAGCTTCTTATGTACTTTTAAGTTCAGTCTTGTTCTACTGTTCTATAAGGATTTGTATAAACTCATGGGGATTCAATAAAAAAAGGGGAAGGGGGTTTATTTTTTTATGCACTAAGGGTAGAAAATATGCCTATAGGGATTTATTTTTGATTTGTGCAACTTCACACGTAAAAATTATGTCTATAGGATTTAACATTTGATTTCTGCAACTAAGCATATATACATCCTGCCTATAGGGTTTGCATCTGAATTTCTGCACTTTCATATATAGAAATCATGTTCACAAGTTTATGCATCTGCATATAGAAATCATGCCTATAAGATTTCTGCACTTTTATATATAGAAATCATGCTCATAGGAATTCTGCACTGTTTTATGTAGATACAATGCCTATAGGTCTGTTTAACACATAGACAAAAGGTTTAACTAATCAACTGGATCAATCTTAGACAACTGCATTCGAGTAAGCCTAATGTAGACTTCCTGTCCAAAAAAATATGTGTTGAACCAGTCCGCTTATCGCTTTAATTTAATTTAAGAATAAACCAGTACGTGCAAGACATGCTAAACTCTATGGCTTTGTCTGATTTTAGGAGGCTTATGTGAGCCCTACTTGCTTATTTGCTTTCCCTTTACTTGCATTATGTGTTTTGATTGACGCCTTAGTATTTTGTCCTTTGAAAACTAACCAAAAGGCCCCAAACCCCTCTCCCATTAGGACTAGTTAGTCCAAATGCCTCTGGGACTGATAGGATTGGGACGGGTACTAGCATGCAATAAGTAACGAGACATTCCGCGCTTTAATACCTTAATGGGATGGGAAGGGTAGATATGGATATGATGACCACGCGATAACACCACGTGTATAAACGGTTACCGGGTGTTGTGTGGGGTGATCCATATTATTTATAAACATAGGACCCCTCTCCCTTTATCTGTTTATTTTTATTTCGAAAACTACTTTCTTCTCAAATTTCAGCCTCTTTAACTTCGTTTAATTTCAAATTATTTGCAACTATTATATGAAAACCCCCTCGTATTTGTAATTCTTTCTTGTTTACTTGTTGTTTGCACTTAAAGTCACTACTGTAGCATGGCCGGGAACCACACTAGTGGATCTTGAGGGGTGCCTAACACCTTCCCCTCGAGATAATTTCTAGCCCTTACCCGAACTCTGGTTCTTCATCTCAAATTCTTCCTTAATGTGTCCTAATGCACTATAATCATTAGGTGGCGACTCTTCAATTCCAAAACCCAATTCCCAAACGGGAATAGAGTTGTCTTTTCCAAAAAAATGTCGTAAACCCGATTTCTTGGGAAAAAGGGGGCGTCGACAGCTTACATGTTCTGCCATCGAGGCTCGAGTATTCTATNGTCCGTTCCAAAAAGAATGAACCCTTTCTAAATTTGGAAACAATTTAGCTTAAACTTACAATTCTACCCTTAATGAGAAGCTTTTATAACTACACAAATACTCTGGACCCCATTTTAACTCATTTAGGACCACAAATTCCAAAAGTCTTCATTTTTTTCTTAAACTCCGTGCCCAGTCAAATAGGTTCACATAAGTTGGAACGGAGGGAGTACATGATATTTTACACTCTATTTTCCATCTACTGTGGCTTCACTGTACGCTTTTAAACGTCTTGGCTATTCTATTTACTAGCTGCAAGTCTTCAAACTTGCACGACTACAATGATGGATAATATAGAAAAAGGAAAGCGTATATTGGATCCCCCGATCATTCGTGAAACAGGTAAATCTGCCTTTAGATTATACTTTTTTTGAGAATAACATATTGTTTGTTCATTACTGTAATTTGTGACTATTTGTATATAAGGGTCCACATCAGGTACATCTAACCTACCTCCTGTTTCCTTGAACGCTGTTCCAATCAAAGGTTTGCATAAACTTTAAACTTTATTCGACAAAGAGTGTAGAACATTAGTTCATTAACTCTTAGAAAAGCGACAAGGAGCAGCAGTATAAATATTGATGTGTGAATAGGTTGATTTCACATAGATAGATTGATTTCTTAACAGGGACGCCCCTAGGAAGCTTGAGTCTTCCCTTTTTATCTTTTTCTTTGTCAGTCAGTTAGTTATTATCAACGTACGTAAAGGAAGCTTCTTTTCTGTAACTGTGTTATAATTCAGCTAAGAACACAGTAGATATGCAGATGAAGAGAATGAAGAAGAAGATGAAGTAGAGAGAATCAGAGAGAGAGAGAGTAGGCGGAAGTTTCTATGTTTCTTATTAACAAAAATGAGAAGCTTAACTTCTTATTACATCTGAGTTAGTTTAAATATACTAACTAATTTACCAACTAATTGTGAATTGACTAAACTATCCTTTTTTATACTTTAACAAACTGGCTTTTTTAATGGGGGTAAGAAATGATATCTTCTTCTGCATCTACCACGAACACTCCATAATCATCCCTAAATATAATACTATCCAACTATGATGTGATTTTTATCTATGGAAAACACACCTCTCTCAAAGTAATACTAAATTGCATTTTCTTCCTTCAAACCTAGCTTCATATCCAAATTGTACGTGAATCAAATTTTGAATCTTTGCTCTGTTTGCAGAGATCTTTTGTGGCACAGAAGAAGTTAAAAAGAAGAGATATTGTAAGTAGTTTCTTTCATGTTTTTAAGAATAAACTTTCGATATTGTTATCTTAGTTTTGGAATACGAAGATATATTATCATGCCTAAAAGCTTCTGGAGCATTCTCCTAGAGTTGAGACCACTCAGGCATGTCAAACTTTCTTTTTGCTTCTTGGCGTAATGTGTACTCCCTCAATTTTAATTTAGATGATTTAATTTGACTCGGCTCAAAATTTAAGAAAAGAAAAGACTTTTAAAACTTGTGGTTTTAAAAACTTAAGGGGTAAAAGCTTTGTAGGGCCATGACATTTGTGTGGTTATAAAAGCTTCTCATTAAGGGTTAAATGAGTAAAATAAAGAGTTTAAAGTTGAATTATTTTTAATTGTAGAAGTGTGTTATTCTTTTTGGAACGGACTAATAAGGAAAGTGTGTTATCTAAATTAAAACTGAGGAAGTATTATTTCGTTTAATCCCCACTTAAATGGACACAGATCCATCTTTAAGTGAATTGAATTAAATTTATGTTGGATTGTCTTTTCAGAGTATAAAATTATTTTGTTTGAGGGGTGATATGTTTTCTACCAATAAATAGATTGACAGATGTGGAATCTCTATCTCTTCGTTCACTGTAATGTAGCTGGCAGATATGAAATATGTTCCTAAATTTCTATGAAGTCAATTGGGTGATGCCTCGAAGTATGGAGCAACTTTTAAATTGTTAGCATGAACAGAGAAAAGATGCACACAAGTGTATGGAAAACAATTCAGATATGCATTTATGAATTATTAGATTAGAAAGGAATAGTAGGATCTTTTATCCCAGTTAAACGCTTGAAATCTGCAGATTGAAAGGACAAGAATTATTTGGCCTTCAACCTTTCTGGTAGCTTTATACTCCCTCCGTTTCAATTTATGTGAACCTATTTGACTGGGCACGGAGTTTAAGAAAAAATGAAGACTTTTGGAATTTGTGGTCCTGAATAACTCATAAAGGGACTCAGAGTATTTATGTGGTTATAAAAGCTTCTTATTAAGGGTAGAATTGTAAGTTTAAGCTAAATTGTTACCAAATTTAAAAAGGGATCATTCTTGTTGGAACTGACCAAAAAGAAAATATGTTCACATAAATTGGCACAGAGGGAGTAGCTGTTTTTATGGAATTTGAAATCAAGTGATATAGAAAAAAGGGGATTTTTATTAGCTTGGTTGATGCACGTTTTATTTTATATAAAATAAGTTGTGGTTCCATGTGCAGCCAAAAATCTATTAGAGGTTCTTGATTTTGCTATCGGTATTTCCTTTCAAAGCTTTACGATTTCTCCATAGCCCCAGTGATCAAGAAAGATGCTGAGAAAAATGAGAATCCAATGTGATCAAGAAAGAAGCTGAAAAACAAGAATTGTTTTATGTATTTGTAGATCCTAGATTCATCTAATGCTAGAAGTGTACTTACATAATGAGCGTGATTTATGATAGTCATATCTAACTAAAATATTATGACAAGCGTTATTTGCACTAGAACCAACAAAAGAATATTACAACCAAAATTATTGGGCCCGTTTAATATGACAATCTTCTTTTGTTGCAATGTCCAGGTATTTGACGCAACTATAATTAGATTCACATTTAATATTACTTCATGCCTAAAATAAATATCGTTTAAAAAATTTTCTATGCTCACTAAAAAAAATGATATCAAACAATAATTATAAGATTTATTTTGATTAAGTTATGCTTTATATCATAGTCAAATTACTCATTATACTATGTGAGTAATTATTAGATAATGTTGCACTGTGGGCCGGGCCCAGCCCGGGACCGGACCGGGACAGCGGTCCAAATGGGCCAAACGAGCCTGGTGGGCCGGTCTCGGTGGGCCAGTCCCAAATGGTGCACAAGGCCCGTGGCGGGCCGGTCTACTTCAAGGAGCCCACGAGCCCGGGACCGGCAGGTGGGCCTGGGCCGGTTCAACCGGGCCCAACGGGCCTAACGGGCTCCAACGGCTAATTTTAAAATAAAAAAAAAAATTTTAAAAAAAGACCAACGGTCAGATTTTTAAAATCTAGCCGTTGGCCTTCAAAATTGATCCGTTGACCACTTTAAAAATAGTCATTTGGCCCCCAAACTTTATTTTAACCCCAAACTTTATATAATTATATTTTTCCCAATTTTCAACTATAAATACCCCCTCATTCTTTCATTTTTACTCACCAATTCATCAATCTCTCTCAATCTCTCTCAATCTATATCTAATTTTTCTTCTATAATTGCTTATTTTATTATTGCAATTTCGTGAAAAATTGTGAAGTTGGTGAATTGAAGTATTCAAGTCTTCAACATTTTTCAATTTTCAAGAAGTTGTTCGGCAATTCGGTAAACTCGTTCCAACTCTTAAGTTTTAAGAATATATTTTTGTGTGTTTTAGTTTGCATAATTGTAATTAATATGGTATTTTCTTTGAAAAGAATGTTTGGTGGTAAGGGAAAAGGTAAAATTGGTGAAAGTAGTCGCCAACCTACTACCCTTCCCCCGGCTCCCCAACCCAAACCTGTTACCCGTCCTGCTGCTCCTATAATTCTTGATAGTGATAACCCTTATTTTTAATTTTTCGATAGTGAATTTTGCCATAATGTTGCACCGGGTCAACAATTAAATGAAGAAGTTATGAATGCTCTTTATGCTAATGAAACTATCTTAGAAAATGATGAGGAAAATGAGGATGTAGATGAAACCCAACCTGATTTAGATGATACACCTACTAGTCCTGTTAATAACCCAACTGATGCCCCGCCCGACCCACCTGTAGAAACCCCTACTTTTAATAGACAACCTTCTAAACGCCTCAAAACATCAATTGTTTGGAATTTTTTTACTCAAGTAAGAGAACAAAATAAGGCTAAGTGTAAAACTTGTGGGAAATTGCTGGCGCATAAATATACTGGAGACCGTAGCGGTACGGGTAGTTTGGCTAGGCATATACAAACACACCCTAGAGAAAAAGTTAAATATTTACAAATGAAAGCGCAGCAGAGGGAACAAGTGTAGATACTGCGGTTAACCCTAGTACAGGTTTAAATCTAGTTCAACCAGGAATTAACACTGTGACCGGTAGTATTTTATATTACGATCCTAATAAAGATCGTGAAGAATTAGCAAAGATGGTTACCGTTATGTGCTTACCCTATACTTTTCCTTCTAACTCTAACTTTGTGCATTATATTAGAAAAGTTTTTAATCCTACTTATAAAGTTGGCCCCGCGCAACCGTAAAGAGCGATATTTATAAATATAAACATGAATATGAACAATATTTGCGGTATTTATTTACTCATATAACTAATCGGATTGCTATTACTACTGATATTGGTAGAAGTAATAATGACTGTGATTATCTAACTGTTACAAGTCATTGGATAGATGAGGAGTGGATAATGCAAAAACGCGTTATTGCTTATAGAATAATTAATTCACGTCACATAGGTAAGTTTATTGCTAACACTATTGCAGATATTTGTAGATATTTTTGCATTAGAGATAAAATAATGGCAATTTCTATGGATAATGCTTCTAGTAACACTAGTGCTATAGGCATACGTACAACAACACTAAATCCTACATTTAGTAATTGTTTCCATGTGAGATGTATTTGTCATGTTTACTATTTAATCGTCGGTGATGGTATGAGAATTTTAAATTTAGAAATTGAAAAGGTTCGAATGGCTCTTAATTGGCTTTTTTATTCAAACCGTAGAAGTAGACTTAGAGAGTATGTTAAAAAATATGATGAATTTGGCCTTAGAGAAAGAAAGGTTCCTAAACCTTGTCCGACTAGATGGATTTATATGTACGAAAGTTTAGTAGTTTCATATGAATATAGAAACCCAATTAATGTAACGTTTAATACTCGTGTTGGTGGTGAGGATGATGATGAAATCCTTACAAATCAAGATTGGACGAATGTTAAAATTCTTATAGATTTTTTAGAACATTTTCAAAGTGCTACAAATGCATTTTCTGGGCAATATTATCCTATTATTTCAAACTGTTTAGTTTATATTGCAGCACTATGTGATTTGTTTGTTGAATTTTCGGAGGGTGGGAAAATTTATAAATTTGCTATAAATGCAATGAAAGAAAAGTTTAAAAAATATTTTTTCCCTATCCCCCTATTTATAGTGTTGCTGCAATGTTAAATCCTACAGTAAAATTAGGAGGTCCTCACTTTTGGTACTCAAATATTTATAAGGCTTTAGATCTTTCAGTTGAGGAATTTGCTACACTTGCAGAGGCAAAAGCCTCAATTAAAATAAATGCTCAAACAATTTATAATGCTTATCAACTTACCTTAGATCATGCTAGGCCAAATGTTCCAACCCCTACTTCGTCTAGTTCACAATCGTCTAAAAGAGTTGCGGGCCTAAAAGCACTTAAATCTTGGACGGAGTTTAGGGATTCTCAAGGTGATAATTTTGATGAGACTTCACATCTAAATGAGCTTCGAGTTTATTTGTCGCAGGGACTTGAAAAGGAGAATCCAGACGGCACCTTTGATCTTTTGGAATGGTGGAAGGCAAGGGAAAAATATTTTCCGGTTCTTGCAAGGATGGCTCGGGATATTTTATCTATTCATGCTTCAACAGTTGCATCAGAGTACGCTTTCAGTCAAGCAAGACTTCAAATAGGTGATCATAGAGCGTCTATGAGGGAGAGCTTGGAAAAATCAGTACTATTCAGAGATTGGATCCGCTCGGAAAGAAGAAACTTTGGACTTGCAGAATCACAACCGGAGATAGACGAAGCTTATGAAGAAATGATAGCGGAACTTGCGGAGGATGCTGCTTCGCCCGGAAGCGGTGATGAACAAGCTTCTTTTCCGCCACCACCAACGGAACCTCCTCCGATCCTTGAAGGATTTATGAGATTTGTTAGAGATACAATGTAGATTATGGTGTAACTTGTACTTTGGCACATCTTCTTTAGTTTTTTTTCCTTTTAATGGTGGTATTAGCACCTTGTTGTGCTCATTCCATTGGGGGGAAGAAGACTAAGAAAGATATGCCATTTTTGGTAATAAAAATTATAAGACATTCCCTTGAATATCTCTTTGCAATATTTTTTTGTCTTTAACTTGCAATTCTTTATAAGCTATAATATATATACATAACATACTATATATACTACAAGAAATTATATTTGGAAATATATATACATAACATACTATATATACTATATATATATATATATATATATATATATATATATATACTAACATACTATATATACTACAAAACATTACAAGATTTTTCAAAAGGAGGGCCCCACCCCCAATGACCATTGCCAACGGTCATATTGCACAAATAGCCTATATTTTTTTTTTTTCTTTTTCAATTTACAAAACTAACCTTCTCTAAAACTATAAATACCCCCCTCCCTCTTCTTCATTTCAATACTCAATACTCATTTCTCAATCTAAATTTCTCTTATTCTCTCAATCTCCAATTTTCAAGGCTTCAAGTCTCAATCTCAAATTTCAAGTTAAATCATGCCTCGTTCGGAAAGAGTGCGCTTATTTGTTTCGCAACACTTTGAAGTGCTTGAAGAAAATGAAGAAGGCCAAATATTAAAGTGCAAGAACTGTGGTAGAGTCTTAAATTTTCGTTCAGGGTGTACCACAGGCATTTTAAGGAGGCATATAAAGTATTGTCTTGAGTGTATTTATCCGAAAATTCGTATTTAAGATTTTTCGACAATTTGTGTTATTTTAAAATTATTAGACGTATTTATGCTTAATGTTTTACTTTGTTATTAATTTATTATGCATGATAATTTAGTTTTACTATTGTTTTGTTATTTTACTTTTTCTTCAAGCACTTTAATAATTAGGTTTCTATATTATATATACTACATATATTTATATAACCATGTATAAGAAAGCAATTTATATTAGTATATACATATATGGTTTACAAGAAATTGCCTCAAACAAAAAAATATAGCCCGAAAATTAAAAAAAAGCCCGTTAGGCCCGTATGGGCCCGTGAGCTCGACCCATTTAGCCCAGGACCATGTGGGCTTAGGCCCGTCATGGGCTGGTTCCACCCATTGAGCCAATGAAGCCCGGGAACGCTTGAGCCCAGCCCGCTTGAGCCCGAGCCCGTTTGGCCCGGCCCATATAGGCCCAGGCCCGACCCAGAATACAGCATTATTATTAGATCGAAAAATAGATTTAGAAAAAAATGTGGGTATTATTAGATCGAAAATAGATTTAGAAAAACATAACTAATGCCATTTTAATTTTTCAAAGCAACATTTATTTTGGCCAAATATAATTAGCTAAATAAATTGACATTTATTTTTTAGGGAAGGGAATATAACTTAATTTAAACTATTTACATATGAAATAAATAGAAGAAGAGGACTCTTGTTTTTCGGTATTACGTCAAATTAGACTCTATTTTATTCAGAGAAATTATTTACTCAAAGAAAGATTTTAATATTATTTTTACAATATTATAGAGATGCATATAATAAAGTTAGATGATTTTAGCTTCAATCATTGATTATGAAAATTTATAGTACTACTTATTGCTTTATAGGAAACAAAAACTCTTAAAATTTGAATGATGGGAAGAAATTAACGTTTAGAAAAAGAACTTTTGAGCACACATATGTCCAACTAATTATTTGTACAAATGTTAACTATTAAGTTAATACGGATCAAATTAAGAGAAAAAAACATAATTATGCATGATTTAAAAAAAATACATAATCCTAGCATCAATTGTCAATTAACAAAACATGGTAGCAAATATTTTATATTCCATAATAGAATCCCAATTAATCCCAATCACATTGCAATCGAAACTCCCTCTTTCAGTGTGTGGTTGAAGAATAAATATCCTTTTAGAACTATCCAAGAGAGAGAGAGAGAATGAGCAACCTCTCACTACCAACTCCACCGGAAAACTCTTGCCTAATCCCTCCCAAACCTCCTGACAAACAACCTCATACACATAATCCATCACCTTCCATAACAAATCCTGCAAAAAGTGCTACATCTTATAAGGATAAGTTAACCCAAGGGGAACTATTCTCTATGGAACAACACTCCTATCTAGGATCACACTGCACATCTATGGACATCCAAGCCTATGGCGATGAAGACCCCCCATTGAAATCTATGTGTAAAAACTTGAAACAAATAACTCTAAGTGAGGAAGACAGCAAAGAATGTATAATCCATGGAGGTTTTTATTAATTATAAAGCTCTTGGGGAAAAGAATAATACAGCACTATCTAAAGAAGAAAACACAAGAACTATGAAAGATTGATGAAAATTACCCCCTAATAGACTTAGGGGAGGATTACTACACGGTCAAATTGATGAAGGAGGAAAGCATGGTTAAGATCCTACGCAATCGTCCATGGTTCATCAATGTCCACTTCTTATCAGTACAACAATGGATAACAAATTTTGTGGCAACTAAGGCATCCCAAAACTACACAGCCGTCTGGATTAGATTACCTCAACTACCTACGGAATTTTACGATGGGATCATCCTAACAAAAATTAGAAACTGCCTTGGGAAACTATTGAAGGTGGATGCACGCACATCTGCCACATTGAGAGGAAGATATGCTCGCTTATGTGTGGAATTGCCATTGAACCAACCAGTCCAAACCTCTATTTTAATAGGGCAACACGTTCAGCCAATCCTATATGAAGGAGAAGGCTTCCTATGTAAAAATTGTGGACGGTTGGGTCATTCAACAATCAACTGCACCTATTGCATAGCCCCAGGTGGACAACAACAAGGAAAGACCATTGAAGAGGTAGCAGTCCCTGAAGGTGAAGATAAAAAAGAGTGGAAAGCAATGTCCTTTCCCAAGAAAGGTAAGAACAAGGTAACCAATCAACAGCAATTGAGGGAAGTCTTCCAAAAATGACAAAGGTAATAATGCACGTTTATTGGCTTCAAGGCCAGGTAAGTCCATCTATTCCCCAGGTACGACTCTTACAAACCTTTCTACACAAATAGCTACTACATCAAAATTAGTTGCTTCTTCTCATTTTGTTCCCCAATCAACTAAGGGAAAAGAAACAAACTCAGATGCCCACATCCCCACTGGAAAACCACATTACATGGGTAATAGCGGTTTTACTAAGAAACCACATGAGAACACTGTTTTGAAAAATTATGTAAGCAAAAAAATAGTAAATCAAAATATAATTTTGCATGTCACTAATGCCATCCTCTCTACAAGTGGCCACTACGTGTCACAAGAAAATTTCCGTAATTATGAATCAAATACTTTGGCTATCAACATGGACAAGCAATTAACTAGCCCGTTAATAAACTTCTTAAACCTAAATAACACCACTACATCTACTCCTAGCCAACCCGGGACTCTAAACGACCAATCAACGGATGGAAATCATAATCATCAAATTAACAACCTGAAAACTCCCTCCACAAATAACAACTCATCCATGCAACACATGGAAGTTGAACAATGCCAAGTGGCAACTACCATATCCATGCAAGATCCGGTAGATGTTGATATAAACCACACGTAAAAAATCCCTCAAACTACTACCCTAGATCAAATCATTACAAACCCTACTACCCACATAGTTACCTCCACCTCTATATTACACTTAGCATCTGAGAATGGCAAGAACTCCGCTAACACTGAGAAGGAGGTATCGACTGCTCCAACTCTTTCATCTATCAAGGAATCCAACAATGAACAACCTACCTCCTCTCCCACCCCAAATTCAATCACCACCAGTAGTCTATGCCCAACCACCAAGCCCTCCCAACAATGTACCCCAATCATGGGTGGAACTGGGGCTTCAGGGGAAAGCCATATCCTTCAACATGGAGATCAACAGGCAAGACTCCATTCTAATCATTCAAAACACACACTTTCTGGCACAACTAATCTCGGAAGGAATGACCTTAGCCATGAACAACTATATCAACCAAATGTGGATGAGCAATATTCTACAACCCCTTGCTCCATCACTGAACCAGAATCTAGTGCAAACCATGCAAGGCATGTGGAACATACCACACAATGCCAGTCAGCAACTACCACAGAATCCACCACTCAACTTGCCCTTCTTTGCCCCGGAGGATCTAATCATGCTGAACCCCATTTTCACACAATGGACACCACAACATCACATGCAAGACCAACAACTAGGTCCACATCCAGAGCCAATGGAGGTTCAACCACCAATTCCCAACATGCAAAACCAGGAAGGAGCCCAGGAGGAGGAAGAGGAGGAAGAGGACGACCTAGAAATCCTGTTAGAGCCACCAGTGACCTTTTCAAACCTAAACGAGGTAAAACTACTAATCTTCAAGGAAATGCTAGACAGGAAATGTATCTACAGTTGTCCAACGACACTTTACAAGTGCTCCTTGGATATCCGTCCTCCCCACGATCCCACAGTAGGCGAGAATGTAGTCATTCTAGTCCCATCCTTGAGGAGGGATCCAAACAACATCCCCCCCACAATGAATCCAATGAATCATCTGAGTAACATAATTGTTTGGAATGTGCGAGGTGCAAATAATGATAATTTTAGGAGACACTTCCGTGAAATTATGGATACTCATAAGCCAAATCTAGTTGCACTGCTTGAAACAAAAATGGCGTGCCATGTATCTATTCTGGACGAATACAACTCTAATGAGATGGTGGAGGTCCCAACGAAGGGAAACTCTGGTGGAATGGTGCTCCGATGGAATAGTGCTGTGATTAAAGTGTACAATTTCACCAAAAATGGCCAATCCATCCATGCAATGATTGAGGTAAAGCCCAAAAATTTTCCATGGCTTTTTTCTACAGTATATGCTAGTAATAATATTGCTACTAGGATGTTATTATGGGATGATTTTAAATATAGCTATGATAGATATAAGGGACCCTGGCTAGTGACTGGGGATTTTAATGAACTTACTAATTCTACGGATAAATTTGGGGGCAAAACTATTAATCAAAGAAGAGCCAGGAATCTTATTGAGTGCCTGAACTACTGCCACCTAATGGATTTAGGCTACAAAGGATGTAAATATACTTGGTCAAACCATAGGAGGAGAAATAGGGGCCTCATTATGGAAAGATTAGATAGGGTATACACTAATCAATCTTGGTTGCAAGAATATAATAAGGTTACAGTTACACACCTACCTAAAATACACTCTGACCACAACCCTATTTTAGTCAACATGAACAATAATATTAACAGTTATAATGCTAGACCCTTTAGAATGGAAACATTTTGGTGTTCCCATCCAGACTTCCCAAGGATTGTTACGGATAGCTGGCTAATAAGGACATTATAGAAGGTACTGTGAATTTCCAAAAAAATATATTAGAGTGGAAAAAGAAACATTTGGGAACATTTTTGCAAAAAAAAAAAAGAAATCTATTAAAGAGAATAACCGGAATACAAAACTCTCCTAACTACCAGTATAGCCAATTTCTTAGGGACCTAGAAGTTAACCTTATAGACGAGTATGAGTCTGTTCTCAAATTGGAGGAGGATTATTGGAAAATTTGTTCTAGGGTTAATTGGCTAAATGAGGGAGATGCTAATACAAGATATTTTCATATACAAGCAACTAATCGAAGAAGGAGAAATAATATTGTCTTCTTCAAGGATAACAATGGATGCTGGATTGAGAACCAAAATGCTCTCATGCACCATGTGTCAAGTTACTTCCACAATATCTTTACTACATCTCATGAAGTCACAAATTGGAAACAAGTAACTTCAGCTAGTAAAAATTTTAGTAAAATAGACTTGTCTTGTCTTGACAAGACTCTTAGAAATCATGAGGTTCGAAGAGCTATTTTTTTCTTCAAACCAACTAAGGCACCTGGCCTTGATGGGTTACACCCTCTTTTCTTCCAAAAGTTTTGGCCTATTCTAGGTCATAAGGTTATTAATTTATGTCATGGAATTTTCAATGGCAAAACAATACCCCACGATCATAATAAAACATATGTTTGCTTGACCCCAAAATCCAACAATGCTAACAAAATTCAAAAATTTAGACCAATTAGTCTTTGTAACACTTTGTATAAAGTAATTACTAAGATAATCGCTAATCGTATAAAGCCCTTTTTAAACAAATTAGTTAGTGAACATCAGACTAGCTTTGTGAAAAATAGAAGACCTAGTGATAATGCGATCATTATCCAAGAGGTCCTAAAACGTTTTAATAACCGGAGAGGAAAAGGAAATTGGCTTTTGAAAATTGACCTAGAGAAGGCCTTCGACAAATTGGAATGGTCCTTTGTTTATCAAATCCTAGGTTTCCACAATTTCCGTCTGAACATTTCTTCCCTTATAATGAGTTGCATTACAACTAGCTCAATCTCAATTCTTGTTAATGGTAACAAAACTGAGGAATTTTGCCCTACAAGGGAAATCAGGAAAGGGGACCCTTTATCCCCCTATATATTTATCTTATGCATGGATATGCTATCTAAAAACATTGAACACCAAGTTGACACCCTTCGTTGGGATCCAATTCTTTTAAATAAAAAAAGCCCTCCTCTGTCCTATTTGTTTTTTGCTGATGACTTAACCCTAATGGGTAGAGCTAACAAAAAAATAATCAGTAATATGAAAGATAATATGGATGCCTTTTGCCATTTATCTAGGCTTAATATCAATAAAGATAAATCAAAACTGCTTCTCTCAAAGAATTGCTCAAATAGTTTGAGCAACTGGATAATTTCTACACTAGACATAAAAGTTAGTAAGGAATTTGGTAGCTACCTAGGTTTCCCAATGAGTGGTAAAACTCCAAAATATAAAGATTATTTGCCTTTAATTGAGAAAATGAGGGGAAGACTGAACATTTGGAATGCCAATTGGCTCAATATGGAGGGAAGGTGTACTCTTATAAAGTCTACACTCAATACAATTCCTAATCACCAAATTGAGCTCTCAATACTCCCAAGTAGGACACTCAAAGAAATTGATAAAATTCAAAGGGATTTCCTGTGGGGAACTACAAGGGAAAAGAAGAAAATGCACTTAATAGCCTGGAATGTAGTAACCCTGCCAAAAGATATGGGGGGCTAGGCATTAGAAAGGCTCACTCTAAAAACTTGTCCCTCCTAACAAGCCTGGTTTGGAGGCTCCTAAATAACCCCTCTTCCACTTGGGCACGTATTATTACTAGTATATACGGACATATAAAATCAACAAAGGGAGTTTCACACACGTGGAAAAGCCTCTTAAAGGGATGGCATTTGTGTAGAGAAGGTATAAGATGGCCTGTGGATAACAATACAAACATGTCCATATGGGATACCAATTGGATCCCTAAATTTGGGAAATTAAGGAAAAATGTTATAGGCCCTCTCAATTAAAAGGAAAGTGATCTGAAAATAAAAGACATAAAACTCCATGATTCATGGGACTTGGCTAACATTTCATTTGACCTTCCTAATAATATTCTGAACAGTATTCACTCACTAACCACATCTATCTGTCATCCTAACACTATTATTTGGACCAAAAATACCAGTGAAATATTCACAACTTCATCATACTACAATTTAATTGACAAGCCTATCTATAATGGAAACAATTTTGCATGGATATGGGGATTGAAATATCCTAGGAAGATTAAATTTTTTATATGGAAATGCTACCACTCAAGACTCCCTACTAGGGAGTACCTAGAGAAAATTGGTGTTAACATAGACACAAACTGCCCAATTTGTAAAGTTAACGAATCTCTTCTCCACATTTATTGGGATTGTAAAATAGCAAAACAATTCTGGGCATCCATAGGGGTACATTCAAGCAACCCTATGCCATATGAGCACTGGGTGGATTTCCTAAGAAATAAAACTCCTAACATTCCAAACAATCTCATCACTTGGGAAGGGGTTTTTCCATTTGCATTATGCTCAATTTGGAAAAACAGAAACGACAACAATATTAACAACACTGCCAATAAAATCAACACCACTAAAATGTTTAATAATGCAATGGAATTTTTCTTCCTAGCTACTACGCACACCACTAGTAATAGATCCATTCAGGTGAAGGTCAAGTGGCACCCACCTCCTCAGGATTGGTATAAGATCAATATTGATGGAGCTTTCAATGAAGAGAATTTACATGGCGGCATAAGTGGAGTCATAAGAAACAATAGGGGAGAATGGATGCTAGGATACTACAAAAAGTGTGAAAGTATATCCCTCATCCATGCTGAACTGCTGGCCTTTCGACAAGCATTGCAAACAATTATGAAGGGAAATTTCACACCATGTGAAATAGAAACGGATGCTACTGAGGTCATACGTTTCATGGATGAAGATTATCCTGCTTACAATAGCTTACTTAATGAGTGCAGGTACTTCATGGAGAAGCTAATGGAGATGGGAGAGATCAGACTGAAGCATAACTTTCGCGAGGGGAACAAAGTTGCACACCAACTAGCCAAGGAAGCACTACTTTATCGTAGCTATAATATTACTAGCTATTTTGCGGAACCTCCTAATTTTGCTCTAAATGTGTATTCTGCTGATAAGGATGGTTGTAATAGTTT
>NW_017674196.1:32600-105617 GCF_001879085.1 Nicotiana attenuata
TCTAAGACAATGTCGTAAGTTATAATATAATATAAGTATCTTATCCTTCAAAAAAAAAAAAAAAAACTCCCTCTTTCCATACAACACTCCATTCATTATATCAATCTCTAGATTTTCTATTATCATAAATATATCATTATATATATTTCTGGTTTGAAATAATTCTAGTATATTATAAAATTTAACTAAATTATTTAATTATACAAATAGAATAATATTACAATGTATATGTGTATATATTTATTTATGCGTTTTATTTATAGAATATTCCTAGTATATTTAGAGAATAGGTAAAACATGTATATAAGAGATATATATCAATATACATGAAATATTTATGAAATAATTTTAGTATATATCAAATTTATAGAAAATTTTAAATATACAAAAAGTATGATAATTGCATAATGCATTTGCCTTATTCAAAGGTCACGTGTAATAAGCTGCTACAAAACTTGACCTTTATTTAGAATTAGAATTGCTGATTTATTATTCAATTAATTTTATGAAAGAGAGAAAAAATAAGAGGAGAAGAAAAAGGCCTGTTTTTCCTGTCTGAAGGTTGCAAAGTTCTCTACTACGATTGGTTCTTTTATTTTTCAAAATTACTTAGAATAGGAAAGAAAGATAGTACTATGATTTTAAGAATGAGAGAGAAAGAGAGGCAAGATAATAATGTTATCTCTAATGACATTGAAACAACCAAAGAGGGCCCCACTTGATCAGTAAGTGGCAATTTCAGAGTGCTGCAGTGACACGTGGCGTGGAAAGTTGAAGTGAACCCCATAATTCCAAAAAATTTATCAAATGTGTACAAGCAGTAAAGCTGACAAGTACAATACCTTGAAAGCATATAACATATGAAATTTCAGAAATAACCCTATGCCAGGCAGACATGTTGATCATGAGCTGCCTGGTTATCCCACTTATAGTATAGGATAGATAACTATGTTTCATGTTGAAGATACTTAATTCAGTTGAACTCATAGTTAATAAACGTCATCCATCTCTGATAGTACAAATTCTTACTACAATAACAACAACAACAATTCAGTAAAATTTTGCAAATAGAATCAGGGGTATAGAGTGTGTACGCAGACCTTACCCCTACTCCCCAGTAATAGAGAAATTATTCTAATAGACCCTCAGCTTAAGAATAATAGAAACTCTTTTGAAAAATGTTTAATATATGTTTTTGTAAGGGGAAAAAGGGGGGGGGGGGGGGGTAGGGGGGTTGTATATATAGTGTCAGCTATCAATTATTAGCTCTGTTTTTTTTTTTTTTGGTTCAGGATTTGCCTGGTGTCAGCTATCAATTGTAGTTGTTTTTTGTTCTTTTATCCATGTGTTTGACTTTGTTTGATTAGCGAGGATGAGTTGGAAAGTGTTTTCGAAGAAATTTAGTGTGTGGGCGTTTGGACATAAGAATTGTAAAATTCTGAAAAAGCAATAAAAAAAATTCAAGCAAAAATGATATTTAAAAATTAAAATTGTGTTTGGACACGAATACAAATTTGGGTGTTTTGGAATTTTGAAAACAGTTTTTTGGAGTTTTTCAAATTTTTTAAAAAAATTTAAAAAATCATTTCCAAGTTTTATGGCAAAACACTGATTTCGACCAAAAAAAAAAAGTAAAAGTTTTTCGGGAAAAAAGTGAATAAGAGTTTATGGCCAAACGGGCCCTTAATGTCTTTTTGGGGTATGCAATCATTTAGAAGCAAACAAATAATGGACAAGAAATTGAATTCTGCATAGTTAATAATGTAAATAGGCAATTGTGGGATCATTGTCACAAAAAAATGTATAGTAAACACCTAAAAAAGACATGCCTTATATATTTATAGAAGGATGAAAGAATACACCAAGCTACCTTATTAATAAAGAAACATTTAAAAAGAAACAAATAAAAGAATAGTCTCTATTGTACATGTGGATTTCTCTTTACAAAATTGTAAGCCCTAAACGAGCTTGTTAAGGAGAATCCACTTGTACAGTTGTATGGTTGACGTTACAATCATGAATATTTTATAAAGAGATCAAACACACAACGCATTCTTAAATCAGAATGGTAGTTCACATTGATCTAGAAGCCGATAAATCTTGAAATTCTATAGGAATTTACAGTTTTTCCGAGACATCCGATAGAACTGGCTCTATACCGAAAAAAAAGAAAGAAATTAACTAGCATGAGTCATGCGCGCTAGAATGACACACACAAATCAATAAGTTTTAATTGAAATTGTTGGTGTTGGTCATAATTTTCCATGAACCAAACCACATATTGTCACAAGAGCCACAATTAAGGAGTATATTTTATCACGACTCAAAATCCGTTAAAGGTCGCGAGGGCGCCGGACACCACTGTCAGGCAAACCAACACTAAATAGTTAATTAAATTTTCAATTTAATATTTTGAAATCATAATTTCCTTCAATTTAACTAGTAAAAAGATGAACTTTATAGAATAATTAATAATATTTTCAAATCTTAATACTGAATATTCCATAATCATCCCAGAACCCGGTGTCATACAGATTTGGACAGAAAAGAAACTACAAGTACTCTGAAGGAGACTCTGTTGGCTGCGGATCGTCTCGTAAGATGCAACTCACCTAAGTCCCCGTGCCAACCACCGATGCGCCCACAAGGCCACTAGACATACGTGTTCCTGTACAACAAAATGTACAGCAAGTGTAGTATGGGTACGAAAACAACGCGTACCCAGTAAGTATCCAGTCTAATCTCGAAGAAGTAGTGACGAGAGGTCGACTCCAACACTTACTATGACCAACAATAATATGCGGATAATGTGATAAATCATGGATTTTATAAGGCGACTGTAAACTCAATAACATGAAGCATGTAAACAATTCTTTTGTTAAAAAGAGATTTCCAAATTTATTTTCATCTTTTGATAATTTACATCTCCGGCCAATGAGGCCACATCGATTATCAATAATTCCAAAACAATCAATTAAGTCATGTGCAAATCATGCCGAGGTCGTATGGCCAGATCCAACATAATATTTAACTATGCACTGCCGGAGGGTCGAACGGCGCAGACCATAAATGCATCTATTTGATCTGCCGAGGCGTTCAGCCTGTTCTTCAAAAAGGAAAACACAATCAAATAGTCAATCAAGAATTCATCAAGGAGCAATTACTCAAGGAAATGTCAATCCTCTTTAAAAAGTTAAAAAAAATGAAGTTTAACCTTTTAGAAATTCATTTACCAAGTTTGATATGATTCAAGCAATTTAAATTGACAATAAGGTTTCAAAAATCGCATGTATATCATGCTTCTAGGTCCTAGACTACTCGAACTTAAGCATAATAGTAGCTACACACGGACTTTCGTCACCTCGCGCGTACGTATCCCCCACACATAGAATCATATATTGGATTATTCCAATACCTCTTATAAGGTTAGAAAGGAGACTTACCTCGCTCTAAAGTTCCATATTCGTCTCCCAAGCCCTTCCGATGACTCAAACCGATGCGCAACGCTCCAAGACTAGTCAAACATTATGCAAACCCATAATTATATTCTCAAATACTCATAATAATTCAATTTATAATAATTTTTAACCCCGATCGAAAAGTTGATAAAAATTACCTCGGGACCACGTGCTCGGATTCCAAAAATTTTTGAAAATAAATATTACCCATAACTCATATGGTCTATATCCAGAAATTCATCCACTTTCGTCCATGAATCGACCCTCAAATCAAGGATTTACAATTTTTTAACTTTGGGGCTAAAAATCCCAATTTCTATAATCCAAACACGGATTAAAATAGAAACACCTAGAAATAATCATGGAGAAACATCAAAATAAAGGTCATGTATTTACCCCCTTGTTGAGACGAGAACAACGCCGCAGAAATCACCTCAAACGGAGCTCTAGAACTCAAGATATGCCCCAAAATATTAAAATTCTCGGTTTAAAACACTGTCTAGGCGATTTTTCTTCATCGTCTTCGCTGGAGACCTTCACATTCGCGAAGAAATTTTTCGCGTTGATGGTCAACCCAGAAATCCTTCTTCAGGTTCGAGGAACCGCTCTCGCATTCGCGAAAAACAAATCTTCGTTCCAGAAACCAGCAATTTTGTCCGACACGGAAATGGGCATAACTCTCTCATACGACATCGAAATTCAATGATTCTTGTTTCTATGACTCCGTAATTACGATATGGATCTAATGGTTCAACCCAATCACAAATCAAAGGTCGTTTTTCAAATAAATGATGCTAAAACATCAAATAAGAGCGCGATACAATCCAAACACCTCCAAAACATACCCGAGGTCCCCGGGACCCCGTCCAATCGCACAAACCAGTCCCATAACATAACGCGGACCTGCTCGAGGCCTAGAATCACATAACACAACATCAAAAAATCATGAATCGTACCCCAATTCAAGCTTAATGAACTTTAGAACTTCAAACTTCTACATTTGATGCCGAAACCCATCAAATCACGTCCGATTGACCTCAAATTTTACTCACAAGTCATATTTGACATTAGGACCTACTCCAACTTCCGAAATCGGAATCCGACCCGGATATCAAAAAGTCCACTTCCGGTCAAACTTCTCAAAAGCATTCATATTTCTAACTTCGCCAAACGACTCCAAAATAACCTAATCACCTCTGAATCCGCTTCTGAACGCGCTCCCAATACCATAATCTCCATACAAAGCTCTCCCCAGACTCAGAATCCCAAACGGACATCGATATCATTGAAATGCACCTCAACCCAAATTTATGAAATTCTTCCAAAAATGCTAACTTTCCACAATAGGTGCCGAAACGCTCACGGGTCATCCAAAACTCGATCCGGACATACGCCCAAGTCAAAAATCATCATACGAACCTGTTGGAACATTCCAATTATGATTCCAAGGTCGTTTACTCTAAAATAATCTTAGTCGATTCTTCAAACATAAAGCTTCAGAAGTGATATTTTTCTTTCCAAATCAACTGTGACTTTCGAAATTCCAATTCTGACCGCGCGTACAAGTCATAATACCCAAAGTGAAGGTGCTCAGGGCCTCAAACCGCCGAACGACACGCTAGAGCTCATAATGACCGATCGGGTCGTTACATTCTCTCCCACTTAAACATATGTTCGTCCTCGAACGTGCTAAAAACTATGCTGGAGTTGTCTGAAATAACTGTTTAATACCTCGTGCACTTACCCGTGCCACCACAACTCTGTTGAGCATATAGGCTCGAGCTAACCTAAAGATTTTCCCTTTTTACTTAGCCAAATATTCCTTAGAGCTCAATTCCAACATCTGGAATTCTCCGCCGGGCTTGCTTCCATCATACGAACATCGTATCAATCTCTATGCGATGCACCAATACATGGTTGCATACCTTTGCTGAATCCACACTATAGACAGCGTAGCTTTCATGACCATAATAATATCCTTTGATAACAATAGCCGAAATTTCACGAATCTGATGCTCACAATGTACCTGAAGGAATACATAAGTCTTGTTTCAACTCTAGAAATACCGCCACGACGGAAGAGATATGTAGAAATTCATAACCAACTACCAAGTCAATAATTCATTCGGTTCCTCCTCTTGACAAGATCCATTGCCTCATTATGAACTAAATAACTACATTTTCTCTTTAATATACGTCATATAAATCTGATCTCACTGATCCCAGATCCAATAATCTGCCTCACCCAGTACGAGCTGCTCAGGTGATAAGCCAGATCAGACACAAACAAAAGCCCCATATGATGCCACAATGTGCCAACAAGCTACCAACTCGAAGGTGATACATAAGGAAAACGAACTCTGGAAAGGACTACTTAACCCACATACTAATTAGAAAACCGAAAAGGTTTTATGAACCTTCCTCAGAAAAATGGGAAACAAATCACACAAGAAGAGATATAGGGGACTGTACTAACCATCACACAGTTGCGGTGCGCAACCCGATCCAAATAACATACCAGTGGCGGCATGCCACCCAATGCACACATAACAATTTACAAGGAAGTACTTACCCAGCTAAAATGTTCATAACCACGAAATATCCGAATATTGTACACAAGCACGGCAAGTGCATAATACCCTCCTTGGAAGGACAGATAGCCATACGCTAGAACAACCAAGCACAACTAAGGTGCGATATATGATCTGAATCTCGAGAGCCATCCTGCTCACATAACATCATCGCTACGCAGAACCTCAGCACATATGAAATTTATCAAGAAGTTTCACAACTCACATGGAACAATATAGTATTACATGAAATAGCCAACGACGAAGCAATATCCAACGTCCGAATACTCCTCCATAAGGAGTGCTGCTGAAATGAATACATCCGACCTGATATAGAGCCCATATTCATATTTAAATCTATCCACGGACCTCAAGCCGATTCTGATCGCACCGTACTAGGCTAATAACCTTTTAAGGGTCCATAATAACCTCTTTTTCCCATAACACACAAGAACAACCATCATAACCGGAACAAAACTCCACAGTCCACAACCAAATGAACCGAGTGCCCTCAAGGCATAAATTCTCAAATTAGCGATATTACCATAATCGTAATAATTGGTATCAATCTTCCATCAATCAAGTGACTGCACGCCACACTTATACAATCTTCCCGTGGAATACGCTCCCACGTTCTTCTGCACCAGGTAACATGTTTGTACATTCATACCATCGGTTGTACTAATTCTGTAGAGTGAATGAAGGTTTCACAAATCAATACACAAAGCCTCTTACACAAGACACCAATCTTAGGTGACGCTGAAGACAATACTAGCTTACTCTAAACATCTAAATTCTTTTCCTGCTCATCCAAACTCGTGACATCCTTGTCAACACCGAACCACAATCTTGATCCTTAACTTTCAAATTTCATACCGTACATTGCACCTATCTTACCAATAGGCGAGAACCCAAGAGATTCATCATAACTCCTGAACCAGTAATAGGATACACAAGTCATCTTGTAGAAACCTTTCACTTTACTCGTTTTAGGAGAATTGTTGCAACATGTAACTAAATTCTGACGACTGTAGAAAATATAGTCCTCTAGTAGTAGTCTAAACCACCATAACTCTCCTCGGATCCATCTACACTTAACAAGCCATAATTCTCAAGTGCCTCCAAATGAAATCAATTACGACAACCGTTAAGCCTCGCACGTACTGCCACTAATCACATACATAACTTAACATGCTGAATGAGCTGATCATTGCCGCCATCATGCCAATTCCACCATTTCCAACTCTAGAATTGCCTTGGAAATCATAATAGCTTCATTCTTTACATCATGAAACCAATCCCTCACTCATCCAGAGTGACCTTATTTCACGAGACCACGTCGTCTCAATACCCATGAACCATCTCATATTCTCCTGTTTCCACACAGTTAGGCAATTTTGGAACTTCAAAAAGGGGAATTTCAACCTAGTTGTGGAGGGTAAGTGCAATTACCCGACCGGTCATCTTGAGCTCTAGCGCGTTGTTCGGTAGATTGAGGCCATAAGTAGCTTCACTTCAGGTATTATGACTTGTGCGTGTGATCGGAATTAAGGTTCGAGGAGTTCAGAGTTGATATAGAAAGAAAATTCTCATTTCGAAAGCTTTAAGTTGGAAAAATTTACTGAGGTGTGATTTGTTGATACCCAATTTTTTCTTATAATATTTTTAAAATGCATATATACCTCTAAAACTATGTATTAGCATCAATGGGTATTTTCCCATAATTTTTACATCTTTAAATTAATTTATTTCAATACTTTCTTCATATAAATAATTGTAAAATTGCATCAAAAAAGAATTTAGAACATGTTTTGATTTAATATTACTATTATGATCATATTGAGTCCGAATTACTTCATAGACAACGGCACCTTTTAGCTATAATTGCAATAACTTTGCAATTATAGCCCATGCATATATTTTTGTATTATTTTATCATAAATTAGTCATTTGCATTTTTTATATACTAAATAATTATTTTAAAACATTTCTATGCATGAAATTTATTTTTTATAATTAGTAATTATTTTACAAAATTAGTTTTAATCAATTGTTTGGGGTATTTAATAAATAGCCTCTTCTATTTCAATTTTGTCTTGAAATTAACCGGCCCAATTTTAACCCAAAATATACCCAGCCCAAACCCATCATATACCCGGCCCACTTCTTGCCAAATCCTGACCATTGATCATTTTGAGCAATAGTCCAGATTCACCCTTACCTAAATTAAACCTAATGACCTCCCCCAAACCCTTCATTTCCTCTCCTCTCTCGCGCCGACATCTGATCCCCTCTTCTCTCAAATGTTCTCAAGTCATTACCCTAACCCTAATCGCCGTCACCAGCGAGAAAATCTCGTCTATGGAGATTCTGAGTATTCTCCGACCACTACCGGCCTTTTATACCCTCTGGTTGTTGATTACATGGATCCCTAAAAGAATCTCAAAGGGATTCAACATGTTCCTTCATCCGAAGTTTGTTTACAGGCCTGTCTAGGGCCATCCTTGTTTGTGAGTCCTGATTTCCTTCCATTTTTAGTTCAAATCCATGGCTTTTAATCAAGTTTCTTTCATCTCAGTTGTTTTTGAAAAAACCCTAGTTTTACAGCTACTCGAATCTGTTTAGATCTTTGTAGATCTGAAATGGTTCGAGTATTATCTGTTATTTTCCCTTGAAGATCTCCTATTAAGGTTAATTATTTCGATTCCATTTGCTTTCTTCTGAAATTAGGGTTCGCCCTAAGTGTTTTCAAAAGGGTTTTTCCATCTTTTCAGTGTTTAAACTAATTGTTTCTTTAACATCTTCACCGATTCTCGTGAACATGCTTAAAACCTAGATGTTCCTATTTCTTGCACGGATTTTCTTCAATTTTTCTCCATTACTTATTTATTTCTGTCAACCCAATATACTTATTGATTTCTATTAAGGATTTGAACCAGTTTTCCTGTTAAAACCAATACTCTTTGGCATTTTTTGCTTAATTGATTTTTATTAGGGATTTGAACCAATATTTTTCCCGTTAACATCAGTATGCTTTGGGGTTTTTACTTACTTTCCTTATTTATGACTTGTAATTAGTGTTATTTGCCTTATTCCGACTGATTGGTTAATTTATGGTCAATTTATGAATTGTTACCTTATCTAAGCCCCAATCAGGGCTGATAATGGATTCTCTTTATACTAATGCGATCTTCCCGGATCTATTTGTGCAAATTAATGGGGATTAGCCCCAATTAATTGATTGATTATATTTACCTGCTTTATTTATGAACTCTAGATCATTTTTTACCTTATTTTTTTCATCTCCCTAAGTGCTATATATACACTCTCATTCTGATTCTTAAAGACACGAACACTAGTTCCTCCACACTGTCACACTCTCAAAGGCTTTCTATTCTCTTCTGTTACTTGTAATTCTCTCTAATCTAGCCGGCTGTATGCCAAGGCTGGCTATTTGCACCATCTCTGCTATGTATTCTGTATTCTCTCCTTGACTGTTATGTCCTGATTCAATTCACATTCCAAAACTATGTGTTTCTCTATTGATGCAGTTCATGGGTTATGATTTCAAATGCTATTTGCTATTCTACTGTCATATACTCAATGTGTAACCAGCATGCTTAGATTACACTGCCTAATTACTGTATCACTCAGCATGTTTATGTTTGTTCTGTTAAAAGCTATAATTAGTATACTGCTTAGCATGCCCAATCCTGCTTTAGATAATTACATGAATCCTATTTGTTCACCAGTAGGTTCAAGCTACATTGTTTGTTTACTGTCTCACCCATGTGTGCATTGGTCATGGCTAAAAACCTATGTGTTCTCAGCATATCTTTGTAACTAACTTGTCAATTTCATAACTTCTGGAAGAATCTGTGTATTTGTTTGCTGTCACTAAGGTGCATTCTATGTGTCCCCTACCATTTTCTCCTTGTGTGAAGTCTGTTTGCAAAAAATGTTTTCTGAGGCTGTTCTGAGATTGGTATGCTGATTTCAAGATGTTCTTTTATGCTTTTCCAACTACTGTTTTACCCAAACTAATACAGGTTTTTCAGAAAACTCTTTTCATTCCTAAGACCTTCCTTTATACTGTTTACCAAACTCTTTCAAATCACTATGTACTCTCACATTACTCTTAGATTACTAAGTCCTGCCCCTCTGGTATGTGTATTGCCATGAGACCCTTGAGATCTCTCTGAACTCTGGTATATCAAGGCTGGCCCTTTCACACTGCCCATAAATCAGTTCTTAATTGAGAAAGGTTTGGGTGTGAGCACTGCCCGGGATCCTTGAGGTCCTTAGGGAACTCTAACACACCTAGACATGAAATTGGCTGTGGAACTTTGAGCACTTGAGGCTACTGAAGGCTTAGAAATTACTTTGGGCCTACTTCAGGCTCCCTATAGATTAATGTATATTTATATTTTATGTAATCTATTCAGTCCTTGGTCTATAATAATCTTTGTAAACAGATATTGGGGAAATTAGTAAAATGGGAGGGATTATTATACACATTTTGTTGGTGAACGAGTAGTTATCCTACCTATAGGATTTTAAAAGAATGCTTACATTCTTAGAAACCATGCCTGTAGGACGTTACAATATATTGTCTATATATCATGCCTATAAGCTATTACAGTGTTTGTTCAAATTTTGGTTCACTTAGACACCATGCCAGTAGGATTCAAAAATCAATCCTACATCCTAATAACATGTCTATAAATTTGATGCGATGTTCACTTAGATATCATGCATATAGGGATTTCGCTTTGGTCATATAAATTCTGCTTGCTTCACCTTGTGATTAATTAGAAATCATGCATATAGGATCTCAAACCAGTCTAGTTAGACTGAAAATCAGTTTAGCTCACACCTGTAGATTGCGAATCAGCTTAATTAATTAACCTACTCAATCAATATCACTAGAAAGCATGCCTGTAGGATTCAAATTGCCCGTTTTAGAATTGCTTAATAATTTACTGCATTCCGGATCAATGATTAGATACCATGCTCATAGGAAATCACTATTACAGTCCTAGGCAAGCCTGTAGGCGATTAAAATTCTGCAACCCATAAAATTACGCTCTGTTATCTGTGACTGCTCATATTCAACAGGTCTAAAATTAGTAGGCAAACTGAATAGGCCTTTCTCACTTTGGTCCTAACTTAATACTGTATATTCTCTGCTCACCTAGATATCTTGTTCTAGGGCTTCTTTTAAATACATGAAACTATGTTTAAGATGTGCACTTGTTTGCTCTATTTGTGGAGGAAAATGTGAGCCTTTAATTGTTCTCTCTTCAGTGCAGTCCTAATTGTTCTGGTTGACGCCTAGATTTTTCTCCTTTAAGTACCTTAGGATGGTCTAGAACTTCCTAAATTAGAGGTCCTAAATACCTCCAGGACCACAAGGAAGGGACGAGTAATGCACACCTAGGATATCTTTCAAGGTTGCTAGAGCGCTTTAGGCTATGACCAAAGGGAGGGAATTGGATAGTAAGGATATGATGACTAGACGCTAATGTCACGTGTAGCCCCTCATTGAGGAGTTATTACAGGGCATTATGTAGGTATGATCTTGTAGGCTAACCAACCTAGGACCCCCTTCCCAAATTCCATCTGTGTTCAAATTTTATAAATTTTCTTCTCTTTACATATACATATGCAAATTGTTCAAATCTCTCTCTTGCCTCTATTACCTGAGTCATACTTGTGTTTAGAATGTAAAAACATGCCTTTATTTGCACATATGTGTTAAAACTGTTTACTTGTTCAAAATGACTGATTCATATAAGTTCGACCGGGATCCACCGTTGTGGACCGCGAGGGGTGCCTAACACCTTCCCCACGATGTTATTTCGAGCCCTTACCCTAATCTCTGGTAATGCAAACTAGTTACATGAGTTAATTACTCAGGTGCCCTAACGCACCATAATCCATTAGGTGACGACTCTTCAAAATACCCAATTCCCAAAAGGAAAAAGAGTTGTTCCCCCATGAATGTCGAAACCCGAACATTCTCCACGAGGAGGAAAAAAGGGGGCGCGACAGCATGGTGACTCTGCTGAGAATGTGTTTAGGCTCTTACCATAACGAACTTATTTTTTATGAATCAGTTAAAGCATGCTCTATCCCACGTACCCTCTCCCCTTACTTGAATTTAACTGTTTAGTTTTAAGCATTTATGATTTCTTTATTTTTCTGAAATTGACTTGTCTCTTTGTTTTCTTCTTCTGTAACTGTCTTTCAATTCTTTAAATACTGCATTTATCATTTTTACGCACAAATACTTGACAACATGCTGTTATTGTTGCATATATCATACTCCACATCATATTCCACTCGTGCGTATCAAAATCCTATAGCAGCGCTTCATGAGTGGTTGCGCTCTACCAATTTATTACCCTTAATTTCGGAAAGGCTTATTTGCGGTAAAACTAGTCGATCAGCGATGCAGTAGACGGTTCCGTGCCTTCCCCCTCAAGTTGTCCACTTGAGGGTACCAGTCTAGACCCCCACAGTGACCTTACTCTGATCATAATTGTGCATGCATCATGTCAAACCTAGTTGGATTAATATGTTGTCCACATAATAATCCTTTAAGACGACCCTTATCCAAAAGTCCACCGGGGTTTCCATAATCCCAACGGACACAACCACGTTCTGTGCATGATTTTGGAGAACTAAATGCCAATATGCTAATCATGAATGTATAAATAGTCGAGTCTGGTAGGGGAGAAGGGCCTAACCTTTTTGTTTTGCAGAAAATGAGGCACGAGGTCCCCAGATTTGGTATGGTCAGCCACATCCCACCCTTGCTACTCGATTGGTGGGAGGACCTTTACTCAAGTGACAAGAAACACGTAAGAAAGCACTTAGGCAATTTACCTTCTCTACTAGACATTGAGCCAAATGATAGGTTGATCGAGGCTGCCACTTTATTCTGGAATAGTGCAAGGGCTGTGTTTCGTTTTGGCGACATAGAAATAACACCACTCCTAGAAGAAATTGGGGGACTTGCGGGACTGACTTGGGATAGCCTTGGGTTATTGGTGCCGGAGAACCGTACTGGTAAAGGGTTTCTAAAGATAACGGGCTGAAGAAAAATGCTGACTTGGGATGCCTAAAGGAATCCTGCATACCCTTCGAATATCTGTATGAGAGATATGGCCATAGCAAGTCCTACCGTACCTTCCATGACGAGCTTTCTATCACTTCTCTGGGCCACATTCATCGCAGTGTGTTCGTGTTCATTGTGTGCTTCTTGGGCCTGATAGTTTTCCCAATGAAAAGGGAAAGGATCCATACTAGGTTGGCCATGGTCGCCAAGACTTTGATGGAAGGGATAAATGGACAAACATACACTATAGTCCCCATGATCATAGCCGACATCTACAGGGCTCTGGAGCGCTGTCAAACGGGGATCAAGCATTTCGAAGGTTGTTATCTGTTGCTATAGTTGTGGTTATTAGAACATCTTCATAGGGGCCAGTATCACCAAGAACTTCCACACAGGTCTTGGAACGACCATATTGCCTTCTATCACCCCAAACGGGTGACTTACATTCCGGACAAGTTTGCTCAGCCGAAAAAGGCCAAAGAGCGGGTAGAGTTCTTCGACAATCTGACCGAGGAACAAGTGCAATGGATGTTTGAATGGTTCCCAACAGACGAATTTATCATCAGATCCAGGGACGCTCCACACTTGGTGCTGATTGGATTGAGAGGAATATACCCTTATGTCCCTATCCGAGTTATAAGGCAAGCAGGATGGCAGGAAACAAGTTGTACCAAGGGTCACATGTAGCACTGCAAAATCATTGTGGAAAAGAACACCATTGAGCCAGAAAGGTATCATGCAAGGTGCGAACCTCTCTACCGGCATGGTTAGAAGACAATCTAAAAGGAATGATGAGGCAAGGAGCCGGTCGAGGGAATAGGATCATAGACGAAGAAGCTAAAGCTCAAGTCAAATACAACAGGCTGCGCAAGAGGGTCCACGACTCTGAGAATGAGCACCGGGAAATACACGAGAGGAATGTGAGGTTGATCGAACAATGGAAAGAAATGGTAGTCACTTCCAACAGAAAGTTGGAATATCTGGAGCGAGGATTAGTGAAGCTGGAGGGTAAGGTCATAAAGAGGATAGGGGATTGCCAGAATGCTGAAGGGACTGAAGGAGGACATTTGGCCAGAGCCAGCTTGCTGCTGGGTCTACGCGAGCTGGGGAACTTGTACGATGGCGTCAGGAAGATCGAATCTGGGGAAGGTCCTTTTGGGACCAAATAAACTAGATTTATTTGCTTTCCTAAAATGTAATAAGGCCAAGTGCCGATAATGACTTACTTTTCTAATATCTTAGTGTCGTTTTGGGATTCGTCTATTTTTCATATTATGAAATGAGGCATTTGTTGGAATCTAAAGTTCTCCAAATCTATTTGTCGCTAGGCCTACCTTGATCACAACAAGGCTCCTAAATTAGGACGCGAATTTACATTCTCACAATATGTGTTTAAATACTGCAATATTTCAAAACCCTTACTAACTTGTTATCTTTTTGTTTTTTCCTTTATTTTGATTATTCCCATCCCCTAAGGTTGGTTCATTCATACTGGCATCATCGGCGTATCATACCAGATCTAGAGGCCCTCCACCTCCTCCTCCTCCAAGCAATACAAAAGGCCAAGGAAAAACACAAATGGACGATTTAAGTGGTATCCGAAAGGAGAATGTTGAGAACGCAGAAACTTCAGACGGCTGAAGCACTTCGGCACCAAATTATCTAGTCTTAAGATTGGAACAAAATATAATGCAGCTACAAGGAGAGCTTGAGCAGGTTCACAACTTGGCAAACTTAACTAACCCTGAATGTCCCCGACATCAATCAACACAACACAAAGAACCCAGCACCTCCCCAAAACACACCAAACCGACATCCACAAAACCCTCATGCATCACATTAATATACAACCCCACCTCAAAATCTCAATCCCTTACCAATACCAACTCTAGCACAGCACCGCCACCAACCGATCCAGTACCCACCAACCGCCACTTACCAACACTCCCCAAAATACACCACAACCCATCCCCGATCCTCAAAACTTAACCAATGACCATCACTACACCCAAGTCCCTGGCACTCATCAAAATAACCCTATATATGTGGAGAACATACCTCACTCTACTCAAGCAACTTCCTATACACATGAATCTTTCGAGAAGGACCTGCTCATTAAAAACATGGCTGAAGAACTCAAGAAATTGACAAGTCAGGTTCAGGGTGTCGAAGGCGGCAAAGGGATAGAAGGTTTGAATTATGAAGACCTATGCATACACCTAGATGTAGAACTGCCGGAGGGGTACAAACCTCCTAAGTTCGAGATGTTTGACGGTACACGTGATCCTAGGGTTCATTTGAGGACCTATTGTGAGAAGTTTGTTGAAGTTGGAAAGGATGAAAAGATCCGGATGAAACTCTTTATGAGGTGTCTTATTGGTGATGCTTTGTCCTGGTACATCAGCTAAGATCCCAAGAAATGTTCCAATTGGGTAAGTATGGCATCAGATTTCATGGACCGATTCAGGTTCAACACAGAAAATGCACCCGATGTTTTCTACATCCAGAATCTTAAGAAGAAACCCACCGAGACTTTTCGCGAGTATGCTACCCGCTGGAGGTCGGAAGCGGCCAAGGTCAGGCCATCTTTTGACGAGTAACAGATGAACAAGTTCTTCGTTAGAGCACATGATCCGCAGTATTATGAAAGGTTGATGGTTATTGAAAACCATAAATTCTCCGAAATTATCAAACTTGGGGAAAGAATCGAGGAAGGCATCAAAAGTTGGATGGTAACGAATTTTGAGGCATTGCAGGCCACAAATAAGGCATTACAATTAGGCGGCATATCAAAGAAGAAAGACGTTGGGGAAGTAATGGTGGCTCAAGGCCCAAAATCTCCACTTGCCTATCGAACACCTCCACCCACATATCAAACACCTCCATCCACATACCAAGCACCACCACCTACATATCAACCATCACCTCCTTGATATTCCCAACCAGCCATTGTCTATCGTACCTATAACTCCCAACCATCTCATTTCCAGTCATCTCCGACTCGCCAAAATTATCCAAGAAAAAGACCAAATTTTGACCGCAAGCCACCCAGACAATACACCACTATCGCTGAACCCATCGACCAGCTGTATGAAAGGTTGGAAGCCGCAGGTTACGTCACTCCTGTTCCCGCTGTGGCATTAGAGAATCCATCCCAATGGGTCAATCCTAAGAAAACTTGTGCGTACCATTCCGGTATGAAGGGGCACACCACTGACGAGTGCCGAGCATTGAAAGATAAGATCTAGACGCTGATTGACAACAAGGTCAAACAGGCAAAGAAAGCCACACCCAATGTTCACAACAACCCTCTCCCTGGTCATTGAAGTGGTGGGATACATGTGATAGAGACGAACGAAGAGTGGGATCCTGAGGGGTCGATTGGGCTCATTCGAGAAGGTGATGACTTTAAAATCTCAGTCACGCTCACTATTATGGTACAGACTCAGTCGCAAATCGAGGTTGATGTAGCCACATCAGTTCCACTTGAGGTAGAGGTGGCTTCACCCGTAGCCACCCCTGTTCCATTTGGAGTAGAAGTGGTCGCGCCTTTTACACTGACAGTATCAACCACACCTCCTTTCAATTCAAAAGCACTACCTTGGTTTTATGTTGCTGAAGCTAGGTGAAAAGGAAAGGTAAAGATGGAGGAATCCGATGCCGCACAAGGGATGACTAGGACCGAAAGAATCTATACACCTGAACACCTGGGAGGACCAACTAAGGATGCCACTGCCAAGCAGCCTGTCATTCAAACAGGGCCATATGACCATTGGAGGAAAGTACAAGCAAAGGACTATTCCGTTATTGATCATTTGAACAAAACCCCAGCTCAGATATCCATCCTGTCACTGTTGCAAAATTCAAAAGCACACAAGAACGCTTTCATGAAAGTGTTGAGCGAAGCTTATGTGCCCAATAATATTACAAGCGGAGAAATGGCTAACATAGTAGGACAGGTATTGGAAAGTCACAATATCACTTTCCACGAGGATGAGTAGCCGCTTGAGGGTTTGAATCACAACAGGGCATTACACATCACAGTGCGATGCGAGGAATACTTCATTGCCATGGTCCTGATTGATGGAGGATCCAGCCTCAATATTTGCTCATTGACAACACTGAAGAGGTTGGGCAAGGGCCTATACAAGATACGAGAAGGGACCATGAACGTGAAGGGTTTTGATGGGTCTCAAAGAGCTACCATCGGAGAAACTAATCTCTGTCTACAAATGCTCCCACGTGGTTCGATGTCGAGTTTCAAGTGATGGACGTATCTGCATCATACAATTTGCTATTAGGACGACCATGGCTACACGCCAATGGGGCTGTGGCGTCAACCTTGCATCAGGAAGTAAATTTTGAATGGAACCATCAGGAGGTGATCATTCACGAGGATGGGAGTAACCTCAGCTACACCAGCTAAACCATCCCGGTTATCGAAAACAGAAGGAGGTTAGGAGGGGAAACCTATCATCACAACAAACGTGTCAACGCCGTTGAGAAAGACAAATGGTGGAGTAGCAAAATGGAAAGCATTCTGGTATGGTGCAGGCATGAACCCGAGAAAGGGCTTGGGTAGAATCTCCAGGGTATTACTAACCGATACAGTTGAAGGGTCATGGTACTACTTTCGGGCTCGGATACCAGTACACATGGCAAGAGTATAAAGATTGGTCACCTCCATGGCGTGGACCGTATTACCCTATCGGGCAATTAGTGCTGCATCTAGATCAAGCTTTTTACCAAGCTGACACAATAAGGGGAACCACAGAAGAAGATGCATTAGCTGGGCTGAGGAATCTGTTCTTGAAAGACGAAGACGTGGACTGCAGTGCAATAATTAATGAGGAGGAGGAAGAAGGCCTCACTATTCAGACTGTGGAGAAGGGATTTAAGATTTTTCAGTAACTTTGTTTTAAGGATTTACTTGTTTTTATAGCCATTCTAGGCATTTAAGATTTTCAGTAACTTTGTTTTAAGGATTTACTTGTTTCAAAATAAACGCTCGATTCATCGAGCCGTACCTGTCCGGATGTTTTTTTAGTTTTAATCAAACGCATTGCTCTTTATTATTCATCATTATTTTATACACATTTTCTTTCTACATCGTTATTATTACTTTTCTTGATGAACCGGGGACTGTGACATGTAATGAGGCAATGCAATATGAGGATAGTGATTCTGATAAGGAAGTTGTCAGGGAGGTTAAATACTTTAAGAATAAGCCTAAGTCCAACCTGGACGAAACCGAAGCAGTAAACTTGGGGGAAGCTGAGACCGTTAAGGAGACTCGCATCAGCATTCACTTATCACCAACAGAGAAGGAAGAGTACATCCTCTTCTTAAAAGTGTACGAGGACATTTTCGCATGGTCATATGATGACATGACCGGTCTAAGCACGTGCATAGTGGCTCACAAGTTACCTACCGATCCAATGTGTTAGCCAGTGAAGCAGAAACTCAAAATATTCAAACCTGACATGAGCCTGAAAATCAAGGATGAGGTTACTAAGCAGATCAAAGCCAAAGTTCTCAGGGTGGTTGAATACCCAACCTGGTTAGCCAACATTGTGCCAGTTTTGAAGAAAGATGGGAAAGTCAGAGTATGTGTTGACTATTGAGATTTAAACAGAGCAAGTCCCAACGATGACATTCCACTGCCAAATATACACATTCTGATTGACATTTGCGCCAAGCATGAACTTGAACCCTTTGTAGATTACTTTGCGGGTTATCACCAGATCTGGATGGATGAAGAAGATGCAGTGAAAACAACTTTCATTACACCATGGGGGGTATACTGCTACAAGATGATGCCATGTGGTCTAAAGAATGCTGGGGCTACTTACACGAGAGACATGACAACCATCTTCCATGATATGATACACAAAGAAATAGAGGTGTATGTGGACGATGTCATCATCAAATCCAAGAGGGTCGCAGATCACATAGCAAACTTGAGAAAGTTCTTTGACAGGCTGAGGAGGTACAACTTGAAACTGAACCCTGCAATGTGTGAATTCGGGATTCCCGCAAGACAGTTACTGGGATTCATTGTCAGTCGTTGAGGGATCGAGCTAGATCCATCTAAAGTTAAGGCTATTCAGGAATTACCGCCGCCTAGGAGCAAAAAGGACGTGATGAGCATCCTAGGGTGTCTCAACTATATCAGTCGCTTCATAGCAGAGTCCACAGTCATATGTGAACCCATCTTCAAGATGTTGAGAAAAGATGCCGAGATAAGCTGGACCAAAGTCTGTCAGAAAGCTTTTGACAAAATCAATGAACACCTGTCCACACCACTGGTCTTGGTCCCGCCAGAGTCGGGACGACCTTTGCTACTCTATCTATCTGTATTGGATGGAGCCTTTGGATGCGTTCTGGGACAACATGATGAGACTGGGAGAAAGGATCAAGCCATATACTACTTGAGTAAGAAGTTCACACCTTACGAAGCACAGTACTCTCTGCTGGAACGCACTTGTTGTGCTTTGACCTGGATGGCCCAAAAGTTGAGGCATTACATCTGTGCCTATACCACATACCTCATATCCAGGATAGACCCTTTGAAGTATATATTTCAGAAACCCATGCCGATCGGGAAGTTGGCCAAATTGCAGATACTATTGAGTGAGTTCGATGTCGTCTACGTAACTTAAAAGGCGATCAAAGGACAAGCATTGGCAGATCATCTTGCTGAGAATCCGGTGGGAGGAGAATATGAACCCTTGAAAATGTATTTTCCTGATGAAGAGGTGTCATTCGTAGGAGAGGACATTACTGAAGCATATGACGGTTAGAGGATGTTTTTTGATGGAGCTACAAATTTCAAAAGGGTAGGCATTGGAGCGGTTTTGGTATTAGAAACAGGTCAACATTATCCGATATCTGCTAAACTCAGATTTCCCTACACCAATAACATGGCGGAGTATGAGGCCGCATACTAGGACTCAACATGGCAGTCGACATGAATATTCAAGAGCTGCTGGTAATTGGTGATTAAGATTTGCTTGTGCACCAGGTACAAGGAGAGTGGGCCACCAAGAATTCCAAGATATTTCCATATCTGCACCATGTGTAGGAATTGAGAAAGAGGTTCACAAAGATAGAGTTTAGGGATGTACCCAGAATTTAGAATGAGTTTGCCGATGCATTGCCCACCTTGTCATCTATGATACAACATCCGGATAAGAATTTCATTGATCCCATCCCAGTAAAAGTCCATAATCAACTGGCTTATTGTGCCCATGTTGAGGAAGAAACATATGGAAAACCTTGGTTCTACGACATCAAGGAATATTTGGCAAAAGGAGAATATCCAGAGCATGCAAACTACACTCAGAAACGCACACTCCAGAGATTGTCCAATCACTTCTTCCACAGTAGAGGAAATTTGTACAGGAAGACTCCTGATTTAGATTGCTAAGACGTGTCGACGCAAAAGAAGCTTCTAAGCTACTTGAGGAGATACATGCTGGGACATGCGGCCCGCATATGAATGGTTTTGTCTTAGACAAGAAAATACTTAGGGCCAATTACTTATGGATAACCATGGAGAGCGATTGTGTCCAGTACGTCCGCAAATGCTACCAATGTCAAGTGCATGGTGATATGATAAAAGTGTCACCAAATGAACTCAATGCAACAAGCTCACCTTGGCCATTCATCGCTCGGGGAATGTATGTCATCGGTCCTATCAAGCCCACTGCTTCGAATGAGCACAGGTTTATTCTGGTAGCCATTGATTACTTCACAAATTGGGTAGATGCTGCATCATACAAAGCTGTAGCGAAGAAAGTCATCGCAGATTTTGTCAAAGATCGTATTGTTTGCCGATTCGGAGTTCCCGAGTCTATTGTTACTGATAATGCCACCAACCTCAACAGTGATCTGATAAAAGCCATGTGTGAAACTTTCAAAATCAAGCACAAGAATTCCACAGCCTATAGGCCTCAGATGAATGGAGCCGTAGAAGCCGCCAACAAAAACATCAAGAAGATACTAAGGAAAATGGTAGAAAACCATAAGTAATGGCACGAGAAGCTAGCCTTTGCTCTTTTGGGATACCGCACTACAGTTCGCACATCAACCAGGGCAACTCCCTACATGCTGGTTCATGGTACCGAAGCTGTCATCCCAACCGAGGTAGAGATTCCTTCTTTAAGAATCATATAGGAAGCCAAACTCAGCGATGCAGAATGGATAAGAAGCCTCTACAACCAATTGGCCCTTATAGACAGAAAAAGGATGAACGCATATGTTACGGTCAACTTTATCATAACAGAATGTCCAGAGCTTTCAACAAAAGGGTCAAACCAAGGCAATTTGCACCAGGACAGCTAGTGCTGAAGAAGATCTTCCCACATCAAGATGAAACCAAAGGGAAATTCTCTCCCAACTGGCAAGGTCCGTACATGGTTCACAGGGTACTGACAGGAGGAGCACTCATACCTGTGGAAATGGACGGAGAAATTTTTCCAAAACCAATCAATTCAGATGTAGTCAAAAGATACTATGCTTAGATTATTTATATTTCCTTATCTTGATTTAATTGAACTACGCTTGACCTGATTCCCGTTTAAGAGGGAATACGTAGGCAGCCTTATGGGTTCGGTCATATAATAATAAAATTTCCATTTCCCCCCAAGATCAGAAACTGGGGCAGAATTTTTAGGAGGACCCTCAAAATTCCGAAGCAAGTCCAGCCAACGCCAACATATGCTAGACGATCAGAAATCGATTAAGAAACTGGGGCAGAATTTTTAGAAGGATTCTTAAAATTTCGAGGAAGTCTCAACAAGACTCGTTACTCGCAGGTGGCCGAAAGATCATCTTCCAAACCGGGGCAGAATTTTGAGGAGGACCCTCAAAATTCTAACATAAGGAAGTTGAAGTGTCTCTGAAATGTGTTACAGTCACTAGTTGATCTAAAAATACTTAATATTTCAATACGTTTCTAAATGACTCTAATTTTTTTATCAATAATTGCATATTTTCGAAAACTCTATTTTCGTAACAGTCAGGTGTTACCGAGGGAAACTCGAAAAAGGCCTCCAGAACAGAGCAAAGCAAGGCCAGCGAATAGAAGCACGAACAAACCTCCCCCTCAAAACTTACAATTTTTCTTCGAACGCAGGCACATCTGACGTAGCAATAGCGTCCGCAAATATACACACGTGACAAGATCACTATCAATCAAGCCATCACCCACTGAATATATCTCCAGCTAAGACATATGCTACACTTATTTGCTACTCGCTCTTTGCATGGGACTAAGCCCTGTTCGCCATACCTGCATGAGGCTAATCCCTGCCTCCCTATCTTTCACGAGGCTAATCCCCGATTCCCTAATTGCACGAGGCTAATCCTTGCCTCCATACCTGCATGAGGCTAATCCTTGCCTCCTTATTTGCCCAAGGCTAATCCCTGCCTCCATATTTGCATGGGACTAAGCCCTGTCCTGCATACCCACATGAGGCTAATCCCTGCCCCCATACCCGCATGAGGCTAATCCCTGCCTCCCTATCTTGCATGAGGCTAATCCCTGCTTCCCTAATTTCACGAGGCTAATCCCTGCCTCCATTGGCACGAGGCTAATCCTTGCCTCCCCACTTGCACGAGGCTAATCCCTGCCTTCATACCTGCATGAGGCTAATCCTTGGCTCCCCAATTGCATGAGGCTAGTCCTTGCCTCCCCATCTGCCTGAGGCTAATCCTTGCCTCCGTATCTGCATGAGGCTAATCTCTGCCTCCGTGCTTGCATGAGGTTAATCCTTGTATCCCCATTTGTATGAGGCTAATCCTTGCCTCCCTACCTGCATGAGGCTAATCCTTGCCTCCCTATCTACTGAGGCTAATCCTTGTTTCCCTACCTGCTTGAGGAGGCTAATCCTTGCCTCCCTATCTGCATGAGGCTAATCCCTGCCTCCATAATTGCATGAGGCTAATCCTTGCCTCCCTACCTACATGAGGCTAATCCTTGCCTCCCTACCCGTATTAGGCTAATCCTTGCCTCCCTATCTGCATGAGGCTAATCCTTGCCTCCCTATCTGCATGAGGCTAATCCCTGCCCCCATATTTACCTAAAGCTAATCCTTGCCTCCATACCTGCATGAGGCTAATCCTTGCCTCCATGCCTGCATGAGGCTAATCCTTTATTCCACACCTGCATGAGGCTAATCCCTGTCTCCATATTTACATAAGGCTAAGCACTGCCTTCCGTTTGCATGGGACTAAGCCCTGTCCAGCATCCTGCATGAGGCTAATCGCTGCCTCCATGTTTGCATGAGGTTAATCCTTGCCTCCAAACTTGCATTAGGCTAATTCTTGACTCCATATTCACATGGGACTAAGCATTGTCCTTCCCTGCATAAATATTGCTTTATTTCAGTACTATCTATTTTCTTTTCAATCGGGCTAAGCTCTGCCCTTCATTTCACAAGACTAAGCCTTGCCTTGTTAACATCATATTATTGCACCTCATGGGCTGAAATATCGCCAATCTATCCAAAGGTGTCATAGTCTAAAGGCATCATCCTCATAGCCGGAAGACGTCATGCCATGGCCTGAGGACCTCTCAAATTTGCATATCATTATTCAAAGGCGTCATGGTTCGGAGGCACCATCTTCAAGGCCCGAGAACATCATTTCATGGCGTGTGAATCCCTCACTGAACAATTCATGGCCCAGGACTTCATGGTCTAAGGACGTCATTCTTAAACCGTCCGAAGACAACTTTCATGGTCCGAAGGGAATCTGCATCATGTTTAAATTTTCACACAAATACATGGCTGTAGCATCTCTTTATCTACAGGCAACTGGTAAGCAACCGCTTTCCTAGCAAGAGCGACCTCGCTCCAGTTCTTTCAACTATCTCAAACTACACCATTCACCATAACTATTCTCGCAACCATTCCAAAATCTCGTGTCCGTTCTTGTAAAGACCTTATTGGTATATTCCGCCGATGGATCCAAAACTAAACACGGCCTGATTCCTGTAAAACTAGGGATATGTAGGCAACTCAAAGACCACAGTCCGGCAACTACCTTTCAAAATGCCAGATAAGTCAAGGGGGATTGTGGAATCGGATTTTGAGTTGAAAGAAGAGGCCCGAAGGTTGAAATGCCAGATAATAGAGATTTACCAGGATTAGGTTAGTGGGCATTCTCTACCCTCATTCCCCACTAACTACATTGAAAATCTTGCTTCCGTCCCACTACCATCACAATCCCAGATTCCCACTGTTGCTGATCTCTCCCCGCAACACGCCCCAGGCTTTACCCCTTGCCACAACTACCCTGGCTCCTTGTCCCATCCTTTTCATGCTCCACCAACTAATACAACTTCATTTCGCGCGTCATTAACTACTCTCATTTTTGCTGCTCCTTCACATGCCACCATCCCTCTATCTTCTAGTGGAACCTTGTTCGAAGTTCCTGATGCCCAATACTATGCTACAGAACCAACATTCAAGACCTCAGATCCATACCTTTGCACTCCTCATTTTGGGCCTCCCATTGAAATTTAAAAACCCGCTAAGATTGTGAAGCAAGATGAGGTATTTAGAAAACTTGTGCTGTTGCAAAAGGGATCTTCGAACGGTGTCTGAGCAAGTCGGAAAAAGCCAAAGTTGGTGGTACCAGGGATCCCAAGCAACCCTCTTGTAGTTGTGAAATGGTCTCCCATTACCTCTGTTGTTATTAAGTCACAGACTCAGTTGCTAGCATTGAGACAAAGGATATCCCATGGAACTACAAACGAGCAATAAATGACACACAAAGGAAAAGAAGTGGAGGAAGAATTTGTTGAGATAGGAGGACCAACTCATTTCGGGGGATTTTTTACCTCCGAAGAATTGAGGTAGGCCAAGCTCTCCAAGGATAGCCAAATGCCAGTGAAGAAACCAGTTATGGAGGAAGAGGCCGAAGTGTTCTTGAAAAAGATGAAAGTGCAAGACTATTCCATGTTGAGAAATTAAGGAAAACTCCAGCTAATATTTCTCTGTTATTTTTGTTAATACATTCGGATGAACACCGCAGGTCCATAATGAAGATTCTGAACGAGGCACATGTTCCCGATAAGATCACAGTGAATCAATTGTAAAAGATTGCTAGCAGGATCTTCAAAGCAAATAGGACCACTTTTGCAGACGATGAGCTTCCTACAGAGGGTACTGAATACAATCGAGCTCTTTATATCACGGTAAAATGCAAAAACATTTTGTCACAAGTGTGTCGGTTAATAATGGCTCCAGTGCAAATATTTGCCTCTGTCCACTTTGCAAAAGTTGAAGATCGGCACTGAAAGAATCCACATGAACAGTGTATGTGTTCGAGGCTTTGATGGGGAAGGAAAAGATTCTGCTGGAGACATAATGCTTGAATTGGTGATAGGGCCAGTTGGTTTCAATGTGAAATTTCAAGTGCTAGACGTGGTTGCCTCCTATAATTTGTTATTGGGTAGGCCTTGGATACATGCGGCTAAGGCAGTGCCATCTTCTCTACATCAAATGGTAAAATTTGAGTGGGACAAACAAGAAATAGCTATGCATGCTGAGGTGGATTTATCTCTTTATGAAGATTCATCTGTTCCATTTGTTGAGGCTGGAGATGATAAAAGACCTTTAGTTTATCAAACTTTCGAAACAATGTCCGTCGAAAAGATTCCTGAAGGAAAATGCATTCCAAGGCCGAGGCTATCACCTTCGATTTTCATGGTAGCTAACGAGATTTTGAAGTATGGTTTTGTGTCGGGTAAGGGTCTGGGCGCATCTTTGCAAGGTATCGTGCAACCAGTATCTCTACGTGAAAATCTAGGTACATAAGGTCTGGTGTTCTAGCCTACAGGGGATGATGTGAAGAAGGCTAAAAAGTTGAAAAAGAAAGCATGGTCGCTCCCTAAGCCTATCCCATGCCTCTCCAGGTCTTTCGTCAAGTCAGGGGTAGTAAAGCGTCCGGTGTCAGCAGTTCCAAAGCCTGTTGTTGACTTTAATGAAGAGTCGATCAAAATTACCCAAAATCTATTTGATGAGGTCGATATGGTTGAAATTGGGGAAGGTTCTAGTGATGAAGAGGTGCATTTTGTTGGGACGAATGTGAAGCTTAGCAATTGGGAAGCCACCCCTCTCCCTACCTAGAGGATTTTTGGTAGTTTGCTTTATTTTTCTTTCTGTTATCTGGATTATTGAAAGGGTTGTAACCCAGATTTCACTTCTACTTGTTTTGATGGTCAAACCCTTTATATTCTTTTATTTTTGATGGAATTCAATTTTTCTTCTTTTATTGTTATTCCTAATATATGTTTCATTTGTTTTCCTTTATACAGTTCTTGTTATGCTGGTTCTAATGACATGACATGCATGTGGAGTTTTTAGCCAAATCTTGAAAGCCAATCTAATCATGGAATAATGAAACACAATTTTGAATATGATAAAAGATGCGTTTGAGGAAACAAATAAAGATTCACACATTTTGAGATAACCTGAAGCTTGAATTGAGTGAAACTGATGCAGTTAGTCTGGGAAACAAGGAGGTTGATAAGAGCATACAACAGAAAAATGTCTCCCAAACAGTTTGAGGTAGATCAGTTTGTGTTAAAATGCATTCTTCCACATCAGGCTGAAGCTAAGGGCAAGTTCGCCCCAAATTGGCAAGGGTCGTTCGTTATAACAAGAGTGTTGTCCAATAGTGCTTTGTACTTAACAAATATAGAAGGCAAATGGGTAGATATGGCTATCAATTCTAATGCAGTCTATTATGTATGATTTCTTTGGGTTGTTTAATTGTGATGTTTGTACTTGGCATATTTTGAAGGTTGGAATGACGAAGGCATTTTATTTTGCTATCCAAACACTTTATCCTTTGTTACCCTTTTGAGCCTTATTTATTTTCTTTCATACCCCTCTTTTTGAATCAGAAGCAAAGTTTAGAAGAACAGATATATAAAATATAAATAAAAAAAGGAGAAGATAGGAAAAGAGAAGAGAAAAAGAGAAAGAGAAAAATGGAAATAGAGTAAAAGAACAGAAAAGAAGAGAAAAGAAAAAAAAGAAGAAGAAAAGAAAAAATAGAAAGTACAAAAACAAAGCAATTCATAAATCATGAACTACGTTCGACCTGATTCAATAGACGCGAAGCAAAGAAACTGGGGCAGAAGTTGGGGCTTTTGTAAGAGATCTGATTCCAAAAGTTGTAATTCTGAGCCCTTTTAAGATTTTTTGACCCTTTATTATATCCTTTCTTTCTAACCCTATCCAAAAGCCTACATTGCAGTCCAAAGAAAGACCTTCTGATCAATCTTTGAGAATGCCAAGTCAAGCGAGATAGAGGTACGATTCACATCAGGGGCAACACTCCGTTCTGCACAAGGAATAATGAATACATGAGAGAGTCTTATTGGTGAAAACCCTCATGGGCACCGTAGGGCGATGGAAAGCTGAGAGAAATTAAAATGAGAGAGTCTTATTGGTGAAAACTCTCACTGGTACCGTAGGGCGATGGAAAGTTGAGAGAAATTAAAATGAGAGAGTCTTATTGGTGAAAATCTTCACGGGCACCGTGGAGCGACGGTGAGTTGAGAGATGAACAAATGAGAGAGGTTTGTTGGTGAAAACCCTTCAGGGCGCCACAAGCCGAATATGGTTAGTGATTTTATAGAGAGATTGGATTATTAAAACCCCGGGGCACAAACTATGAAGACTAAAAGGTGATTGATTGAACGGGCTAGGCTGATTAATCCGAAATGCATGTCATGATCATTGGTGCCAGCTGCCTAACTCAGATAAGTCTCTTTTCCTATTCTTCCTCAAACAGTCATCCTGTTTCGAATTTTCTTCTTTATTCCTAACTCTCGAAGTCATTGCATTTCATTTTCTTTTGGGTCTACTTCTCTAAGGCTTTTCCAATGTTAGCCTTGTTAAGCAAGTAAGAAAGGATTTCAAAGCTTATTACCAACTTTCAAATTGCATAAAGCAAAGTGCGGCCAAAGCATACCAGAAATAGCATGATGCAAAATGGAAAACAAGGTGTTAGTGGAATTTCTAGTGGTCGAGTGGTTTCGTGAACTGTGGGGAAATACAGAGGTTCAAATTGGAAGGACAGAAATGTAAAACAGCAGGATGAGTATGGGGCACTCAGGTCATTCAGGGTCCTGTGGTTGAGGTTCAATCAGAAGATCAAACAATTCTTTACCAGTCCGAGGCAGCTAATCGGAACAAAGCATGGCAGCGGATAGTCCACCTTCAGCAAGAATGCAGCAAACTAACCACCACATTTTCAAACTGATAAAATTTTTCTTTGATCGAAACAGGGGCAGGAAATTTTGTTTGTTCCGGAGGAACCCTCGGTGAGGAAAGCATGTGCCAGACAGGTTCGGTTGTTAGTTTTCAAGATCCTCCTGGATAACGGGATTTAGTAAGTTTCTAAGACATTCATAAATAACAAGAATTAGTGTAAGTTCTACCTTTAGGAAAGTTCTCACTCTTAAGAGAAGATTTAGTTTCAAATTTTAGGTCCTTCCTACAATATGGGATTTAGCTTTTAAATTCTCAGAGTTCTTTTAGGTAACATGATTTGATTAACACTCACAGATGCTCCCGGTACCAAACTGGGGCAGAAAGGTTTCTTTCGTTTTGTTTGTTTTGCCACAATGCAGGTGCCCACCTAGAAAACAAGGGAATACGTTTCATGTTTTGGCAATGAGGCTCCCACCTGGATAACAAGGGAATACAACTCAAGTTTTTGCAATGAGGCACCCACCTGGAAAATAAGGGAATACAATTAAAGTTTTGGCAATCAGGCGCCCACCTGGAAAACAAGGGATACGGTTCAAGTTGTGGCAATCAGGCGCCCACCTGGAAAACAAGTGAATGTAGTTCAAGTTTTGGCAATCAGGCGCCCATCTGGATAACAAGGGAATACAGTTCAAGTTCTGGCAATCAGGTGCCCACCTGGATAACAAGGGAATACAGTTCAAGTTGTGGCAATCACGCGCCCACCTGAAAAACAAGGGAATACAGTTCAAGTTTTGGCAATCAGGCGGCCACCTGGATAACAAAGGAATACAGTTCAAGTTCTGGCAATCAGGCGCCCACCTTGATAACAAGGGAATACAATTGAAGTTGTGGCAATCAGTCGCCCACCTGGAAAACAAGGGAATCCATTTCAAGTTGGGGCAATCAGGCACCCACTCGAAAAACAAGGGAATACATTTCGAGTTTTGGCAATCAGGCGCCCACTTGGAAAACAAGGGAATACAGTTCATGTTTTGGAAATCAGGCGCCCACCTGAAAAACAAGGGAATACATTTCAAGTTCTAGCAATCGGGCGCCCACCTGGAAAACAAGGGAATACATTTCGAGTTTTGGCAATCAGGCACCCACCTGGAAAACAAGGGAATCCGTTTCAAGTTAAGGCATCAGGCGCCCACCTGGAAAATAAGGGAATACATTTCAAGTTTTTGCATCAGGCGCCCACCTGGAAAACAAGGGAATCCATTTCAACTTTAGGCATCAGGCTCCTACCTGGAAAATAAGGGAATCCATTTCAAGGTATCAAGCATCAGGCGCCCACCTGGAAAATAAGGGAATTCATTTCAGAATTCAATCCGAGTCAGCAACAAAGGAAGTTCGCCTCAAGAGTGCGAGCCAAGCAGTAGCAGCAGCAACAATAGTGAAATCAGAGCTTCCCGGTAGTCCCAGCTACCAAAACTTCTAGAACTACACTGACCTGATTCCTTTATATCCAAGGATATGTAGGACACCTCGGAAGCAAGGTTTGGTCAGATCTTTCAAAAATGCTTCCCACGGAGTATCCAAACAGACAAAAATCGCTCGTATCCGCTCACTTTTTCTTTGCCCCAAAACTCTTCGTGTTTCCGAGCAAAGAGGGGTAGTTGTGAGCACGTGATTTTTCCCTATGTGAAATACTCCTACCAATTAAAGAAATAGATTTTTCCAATTGTTTGCAATTTAATAGGATTTTTGTAGGATTTTTGGTTAGTTGTTTGCATTTCTGTGCATGTTTACTTTTATTAAAATCATAAAAAATACCAAAAAAACCATGCATTGCATTGAGATTTTGTTTTCATATTTTTAGGATTAATTAGTTAATTAATCTCTTTATTAAGATGAAAATCACAAAAAATTGGTTCACTTTTACATTTTTAGTTTTTTAATTTTAGATTAGTAATTTTTCCCTTTTAATCTAGGGTCAACTAATTTTTATAAATATTATAGTTATATAATTAGCTTAATTTTACAACTTGGATTAATTTAGGATTTTTATTAATTAAAGAAAGAAAAGGAAAACAGAAGAAAAAGGAAATTGAAAAAGGCCGGTTTTAAATTCAATTGGGCCAAAATTGATGCTTAGCCCAAATCCCACCCGAGGTCAGCCTCAGACCCAAACCTTATACCCTTTACCCGGTCCAGCCCTCCCCTACTAAGCCAAACGACCCCGTTTGTGCCCTATTGAATTCCAGCCGTTGATATGGTGTGATCCAACGACTGGAAACTGGCTTTCATTCCATATATTAGTGTCCGAATTAGAGCCCCCCTGTTCGAACCCCCTCACTCGGTCTGTACGCAAACCCTAGAGAAACCTAGCCGCCCTCATTTTCTTTCCTCTTCACCACCAGTCGCCGCCGGTCAAAAATTGCCCTACGGCTGCGGCGATACTCCAAACCACCCCAAAATTTAGCCCTACAATCCCCAGCCTCCCCTTATCACTATCCTGCCACCAATCTCCCCAAAATCCTCACCCATTTGTTCCAATTTCAAATTTTATTCCAAAAGAAACCCTAATCCTTTCCCCTTTCTTAGTTTTAAACGGATTCAAGGCTCGATTTGAGCCAAAATTTATGCCAATCGATTGTTCTCAGTAAGAAAAATCGATTGTTCTCAGTAAGAACAATCGATTAGCATCATTTTTGGCTCATTTCACAGCTCACGGGATTCCTACTAAGTCAACAATGACCGGCCAAGCTTCGTTAAGCGTCGTCATTCGTTGATTCGCCTTGTTTGTTCAAACGTTTCCGGGCAAATCAGTACATATTCCTTCCCTCACTTTTTTCTGTCTGTATCTGTTCTTCTATCTCTAGTAAATCTGTTTATTTTTTATTAGTTAAATTTTAAAAATAAGTTGCTTAGATTAATTGCATGATTTGGAATTAATACTTTTTGTTTGATTTTTTGTCATGGCCGGATTTATTTAGTGTGATCAATAGCATTAAATTAGCTCTTAACTTGTTAAAGTGTTTGGTTGATTGGTTCAATTGTTGTTCGGATTAGATTTTTCCTTTGTCTTTCTTCTTTTTCTTTTTCTACTTCTTCTTTTTCTTTTAATTAATTGACTATTTAGTTTTTAGGTCATAATATTAGGTTAATCATGCCTCTGAGTTTCTTTGTTCATGGATTACTATATTTGGGTCGCCTACTGGGCTTTTGTTATCTCTCGTTTGGGTAGAAGAAGCCCATTCGTCTGGGTTTGTGTTTACCGTGAAAATGGTAACGACAATTAAATTTGTAAAATGGGACTCTAAAAATACGTGATCTATTCCCGAGCTAGTTGTTAGAGCAGATGATGCTAGTATTGTGAAATTTAATGATGGAGCGCGAGCTAAAACGAGATAAGGATCGAACCGAAGGGCCTGCTGCAATTTTGCGAGGGCATCAGCCTCGCAATTTTGCTCTCGGGGTATGTGTATTAAAGTCCATTCTTTGAAACGACGCAACGCGATTTGGATTTTGTCCAAATACCTTTGCATCCTGTCTTCTCGGGCTTCGTAGCTTCCGTTTACTTGGCTTACCACGAGGAGTGAGTCGCATTTTGCCTCGATGATCTTGGCTCCCAATCTTTTGGCCAACTCTAGACCTGCAATTATAGCCTCATATTCGACTTCATTATTAGTCAGTTTCGTGGTTTTTATGGATTGTCTGATTATCCCGCCGACGGGCGGCCTCAGGACTATACTGAGTCCGGATCCTCTTACGTTTGTGGCACCATCTGTGAACAGGATCCATACCCCGGAGGAAGTGCCTGATTTTAATAAAAGCTCCTTCTCTACCTCGGGCACGAGGGCTGGCGAGAAGTCGGCCACGAAATCCGCCAGGATTTAGGACTTAATGGCTATTCGAGGTTGATACTCGATGTCATACCCTCCGAGTTCGATGGCCCATTTGGCCAATCGACCTGATAGCTCAGGTTTATTCAGTATACTCCGGAGGGGATAAGTTGTCAGGACGCAGATACGGTGGCACTAAAAGTAAGGCTTCAGGTTGCGCGAGGCTCTTATTAGTGCGAGAGCCAGTTTTTCTAGATGGGGGTACCGGGTTTCGGCGTCTCCCAAGGTGCAGCTTACATAATAAATAGGAAATTGCATACCTTGATCTTCTCGGACCAGTATGCCGCTTACCGTTATTTCGGGCGTGTGCAGCAAACGCGGGCTGGACAAGTACCGTTTCAGTTCCTCCAGGGCGTGTTGGCATTCTGAAGTCCATTCGAAGTTGTTCTTCCTTTTGAGCAGGGCAAAGAAATGGTGGCTTTTGTCTGACGATCTCGATATGAATCTGCCTAGGGCCGCGATCCACCCCGTTAATCGTTGGACGACTTTTACGTTGTTTACCGCCGTAATCTCTTCGATGACCTTTATTTTATCGGGATTGATTTCGATTCCCCTATTTGAGACCATGAAGCAAAGGAATTTGCACGAGCCTACTCCAAAGGCGCATTTCTCATGATTGACCTTCATTTTGTAGCTTCTGAGGATGTCAAAGGTTTCCTGCAAATGGGTCAAATGGTCCTCTGCGCACAGGGATTTTACTAGCATATCATCACTATATACCCCCATTGATTTTCCTACTTGGTGCTTGAACATTTTTTTAACTAGCCGTTGGTACGTTGTTCCCACATATTTTAGCCGGAAGGGCATTATGTTATAACAATATGTACCTATTTTGTGATAAACGAGGTCTTTTTCCTATCCTCGGGGTTCATCTGGATCTGATTGTACCCCGAGTAGGCATCAAGAAAAGTGAGGGTCTCTTGGCCGGCCGTAGCATCGATCAAGCGATCGATGTTGGGCAGTGGGAAGGAATCTTTTGGGCACGCTTTTTTCAAGTCTTTATAGTCTACGCACATTCTTAGCTTATTCCCCTTTTTTGTACTACTACATTAGCCAGCCATTCGGGATACTTTACCTCCCTGATGGAACCGATTTTAAGGAGTTTCGCCACTTCCTCTTTGATGACGGCATGTTTCACATCGGACTGCTGTCTTCTTTTTTGCTTTACGGGTTTGAATTTGGGGTCAACGCTTAGTCTGTGGGAAGTTATTTTCGGTGGGATACCTGTCATATCTAAATGGGACCAAGCGAAATAGTCGATATTATTACTAAGGAATTGAATAAATTCTGCCCTGAGTTCGGGGGTCAGCCCCGTACCCAGGTATACCTTGCAATCCGGGAGGTGTTTGATCAAAACAGTTTGCTCCAGCTCCTCGAATGTTGACTTGGTCGCGTTGGATTCTTCGAGAGTGATGAAAGTCCGGGGTTTGAAGACGTCTTCCTCGTCGTCTTCAAGGGTCTGCGTGCTTCCCTCTCTGTTTAAGGCCGGGTATGCGGGGATTGGCGTCTCTTGGTGAACTGCGAACATTTTCCTTGCTGCTTGCTGTTCCCCATGTATGGTCGTAATACCATCCCTGGTGGGAAACTTTATCACCTGGTGCAAGGTCGAGGACACAGCCTTTATGTTGTGTATCCAAGGTCTGCCAAGTAGGGCGTTGTATTTCATGTCACCGTTGATGACCTGAAACTCGGTGTTCTGGGTCGTGCCGGACGTGTCGATCGGGATAATGATTTCTCCCTTCATTTCCTCTCCGATCATGTTGAAACCGTGGAGGACCCGAGAGGCGGGGATGACTTGATTGAGGAATCCTAGCTGTCCTACTACTTCCGACTTGATTATGTTGACCGAGCTGCCTGGGTCCACGAGCACGCACTTTATTTTGGTGTTGTTTGAGAGAAACGAGATTACTAGTGTGTCATTGTGCGGTTCCATCATAGCTTCGAGGTCCTCCTCGCTGAATATGAGGGTTTCTTCACGCGAGCGTTCTCGACCCAACCCTTCCTCTGTAGCGGATGCTCTTGCTCGTTTGGACTCGGGCCCTCGGGGGACGTCGGCTCCCCCAATAATCATATGGACATTGGCTTCTTGGTCGGTCGTTCCCTTTTCCCCGCTGCCTTTGAGGTTCCGGCTTCCCATTTCGCTAGTTGAACCAGGCGCTTCGTCCTGAGTAGGAGATCTCTGGGCGAGAAAAAGCATGAAAGATAACGTGCGTTTGCGCAATGAAACTAGCAAGAAAATAATCACTATTATTTTTAGCCCCATGGTGGGCGCCAAACTGTTTACCGTGAAAATGGTAACGACAATTAAATTTATAAAATGGGACTCTAAAAATACGTGATCTATTCCCGAGCTAGTTGTTAGAGCAGATGATGCTAGTATTTTGAAATTTAACGATGGAGTGCAAGCTAAAACGAGATAAGGATCGAACCGAAGGGCCTGCTGCCCAGGTATAAGCCTGGCCGATGAAGACTTCGGGGTCGACTTCGAGGTCGAGCTCGGGTTACCGGAGATAGCCGAGGATGGTATAACGGTTAAAGATATAATCAAACAAAGCTCTCTATAGCCAAAACTAAATTATACGATGAAGAACACATATAAAGGCAAAGGATATCGAATTATCCTCGGATAAGTGAGAGCCAATAAGTTTAGAAAGAAGAGAGAGAGAGAGAGAGAGGTATTATTGCGCTTATGGAGAAGTGGAGCAACATCAGTCCCTTACAAGGTGGTATGCATTCCCCTTATATGGGAGAGGGAATGCCATATAGTACAAAGTGCATTAAATGTAAAGGCATGGGGATGGGATGGCTAGGCATGACACTAGTGCCTATTGATCCTAGCTGCTTGACTGTGGGGTCTTCCGCCTTCGTGACTTTCGTTTGGTTGCAGATAGATCTCTTATCCCCGGAGTGCCGGCAGGATCTCGGACGATCCTCGGGGGAGGGGTCTCGATCATTGTCCCACGGTTTCGAGGTGTTGAAGTGACGTCCTGAATGTACCCTAATGGCGGGAAATTAATCCCCTTAATTTCACCATATATAGTTTGAGTCTTGGGTTTGTTGACCCATGATTGGTTTAGATTGGGGAGTAAATACAGGGCTGCTAGGGGGTATTTTGGGTATCTTAGGTCTAGGAAATATTTTCTGTTAGGAAAGAAGCTTTTAGAAGTTAAGAGGAGGCTTGCATGCTAAGAAACAAAGGTAGTTCAGATATTTTTAAAGGGCTATAAGGTAAAATAACTAAATAAAAAGGGGTAAAAAGGAGAACTAGGGAAGGAGGAGAATCCGGTTATGCTGCCCTAAAGTTCTATAAGAGGCTCAGTTTCCTCATTTCTAGGGCAGAGGTCTAAGATACCAAAAAAGGATACAACGGCTATGAATTCTTAGCTCCAAATCTGAGCTTTAATAGCTAGAAATACTCCAAAAAACACGAGAAAAAAAGAATCAAAAAGAGAAGTTTGAAAGTTTGCTGCCAACCTAATTGTTTAATGGATAAATTCTAGGTTCGGAAATTGTTGGTTTAAAGAAATTATTGGTTCTACTGTCATTGCTTCTGCTACTATTGATTTGTTGCTGTTGCTTCATTCTGACTTCAGGCTTATTTTCTACCCTGTCGTTTTTTGCTATAATCAGGTACTCCTCTTGGGCTTGGGATTACCGATTTGATATGATTCATGTTTGTATGGAAGAGATAAGCATATTAAGAAATTGGAAACTCAACTATGTTCAGGCTGTCAATTTTGTATTCTTTCAAGTCGACTAGCTTCTTTTTTTTTCCTCCTCTTCTCTCTAGTTTCATGTTCTTCCATATTTGTTATTCCAAGTTGATTTTTGGAATATTTTAAGTTTTAATTACTGAATTAGTGGTGTGATTGAACTTTGGTCTTCATAAGAACGTGATTTAAGTTTTGTACCAACTTAATTTGCATCAGTGTATGATATGAAAAATGGTTGGAAAACTAAGTGCTCAAGTACCGGTATAAGTAGGGAGCAGTATATGTTTTCTTTGCAGGCCTGATTTGGTTTTTATGACATTGAATATTCTATGGCATCTCTTGTCGTCTAGTACTGTAGTGCATCATTGTGATATGTGCAAGGCTAAAAATATTAGTTTATGCATGTCTACTGCACTCTTGCTTCATATTTTACTATTTGATTTCATTTGGTGATGTTAATCTTTGCAATTGATAATATAGATTCCTCCAGGCTCAAATACTATGACGTTTTAATGCAACAGATGCAATTCTCCCTTTTATTGCGTTACATATAAAGTTAGAATATACGAACTACAGTAGTGTTTTAAAATATCAGTAAGGTAGGGCTGATCTGTTGATTTTGCAAAAGCATCAAACTCAATTTTAGATATGAGCAACCATAAATTCACTTTAGTTGATTACATTTTGTAAATATGTTGAGGTGTGCCGTACAATCACATAGTGTATGGCCCTCACATCGATATCTTAACTAATATAGAAGAACGCCTTGAATTCTCGTAGTTTGCTTTAGGCGCGTTAATTAAATAAAGTGCTACGATTCCCATGACGTAATCGTAATACATAATTCCCAAATCCGGGTGTATATTTCATGTGACCCGACTTCAATTCCCGAATGTTAAATAAATTAAACATGTCGAGAACCGCGTGTGCATTTCATGTAGCGTGGTTTACGATGTGTTTTTCAAAAACAAACAAGTAATTAATGCACAAGATGTTTAGAATGTGGAATTAATCAGATAATTAGGCTAATAATAATAGTTGAGCGACCGTGCTAAAACCACGGAATTAGGGCATGCCTAACACCTTCTCCCGGGTTAACAGAATTCCTCACCCGAATTTTTGTGTTTCGCGGACTGGAAAATAGAGTCAAAACTTTCTCGATTCGGGATTTTAAACTGGTGACTTGGGACACCATAAATTATCCCAAGTGGCGACTCTGAATTTGATATAAATAATCCCGTTTCGATTTTATCACTTTAATTGGAAAAAGTCCCTATACCCTCTTCGGGGTAGAAAAAGGAAGTGTGACAGCACCATTGCAAAACATGTAGAAAAATGTTTTATTGTCTAGGTGCATTGCATTCCCCAGCGTGTAATTCCCTATGTGTTAATTGTCTCAAACTAACTGGTTTGTTGTGTATGATGTCGAGAACAAGTCCTATTTTAGGTGGTTGGTTTTGTGGTAATCTGGCTTCACACCTTTACTTCACGAGAACTAAAGGGAGTGTTGAAATAACAACGGAGAGTCAGCAACCAATCATTAACCCCTTAGAGAATAGCCCGATGTCGGTTATCCCGACGTCAGAGTTAGCAACTGCCGAAGAGAACAGGATACTGCGCCTCCGCATGTTGGAGATCTGGGACGCTTGGTCTAACGGTAGAGAACCGTCCAGTGCAATCCCTGATTTTCCCGAACTGATTCCCAGAACAAGTGGAACCTCCAACGTCCCTATAAACTACCCGTCCACCCCGTTTGGATACCCCACCATGTCAACCCATTTCACCGGAATGCCTTCTGAGGTTTGCCCCCAGGCACTGGTTTTGGGAGTGTCTTCTAACGTATTCGCCGTACCACGAACCTCTGCTACGGCACAGCCAACAGTGCCAGGGCCAGGTTTCGAGCCGTCAACATTTAGTTTCCAAATACCATCATTTCAACTAAACACGGCTCATGTCACCCCAAACTTCTACCCTCAGCACCCTCGATATGAATCTACCATGGAATAAGAGAGAACTGTGAAGAACCCTGAGCAAGAAGAGATCACTTGGAAAATGAAAGCATCAAACAAAGTCTCAAGAACATGCAAGGCCTGAGTCGCCAGAAGAGTGTCTCCGACGCTAACTTGTGCATGTTCCCTCATGTTCATTGGCCCATCGGTTTCAAGACTCCCAAATTTGAAAAGTATGATGGACATGGGGACCCCATACCCCACCTGAAAAGGTATTGCAATCAGTTAGGAGGAGCAAACGGAAAAGAAGAACTCTTGATGGCTTACTTCGGAGAGAGCTTAACTGGAATCGCATTAGAATGGTATATGGACCACGACATCTCCCACTGGCACATATGGGATTACTTGGACCAAGACTTTGTCAGACAATTACTGTACAATGTGGACATAGCTCCAGATAGAAACTCTTTGTCTAATCTAAAAAAAAGTCTTCAGAAAGCTTCCGAGAGTACGCTATCAAATGGCGCGAGCAAGCGGCTAGGGTAAAACCCCCAATGGATGAGACTGAGATGTTCAGTATCTTCATGCAAGCCCAAGAGGCGGATTATTTCCAAAACATGATGTCTGCCATGGGCAAGCCGTTTGCAGAAGCCATAAAGATTGGGGAAATCGCGGAAAATGGTTTGAAAACAGGTCGCATAATGAGACAATCAGCTATAAGAGCCACTTCTCAAGCAATCCAGAGCGGTTCGGGGGGTGTAGCAAACGGGAAGAAGAAAGAAGAGGTAGCAATGATGGCCTCAAGTCTGAGAAATCCCCGCCAACCCCAAGGTTACTTTGGTTCCTCTTCCAACACCCCTCAACATTACTACCCTCACCAAGATGCGGCATATTCCATGACTCCTCAGCCTTATGCAGTAATGAATGCCCAACCATCTGCTTGGCCGCAACAATATTACAATCAGAACCGAGCTCCACCTCCAAGAAACAACCCTCCTTACCCAGCCCCACATAATTCACGTCTACCATAGAATAATTTTCCATAGAACGTCTATTCCCTTGAACCACCCAGAAAAACTAACTTCACACCTATTGGTGAATTATATTCCAGCATTTTTCCAAAATTGGTCCAAATGGGTTTGTTACACAGCCCGTACCCCCAAACAGGCCAAACCCAGAGTCACCCTCCTACCGACCAGGTACCCGATGTGCTTATCAATCATGGGCAGAAGGGCACGATACTAAGGATTGCTGGACCCTTAAGAGGGGGGGTCGAGAACCTGATAGAACACAAGCAGGTAGTGTTGAGGGATGAGGAAGTCCCCAATGTAACCAATAACACATTGCCGGCTCACAACAACGGGCCAGTTATTGGGATGATCTGTGAGGACAAAGAGGTTGACCCGACTTTGAAGGCTATCATTTTCATTGCCGACGTAGAAAAGAAACCCAAAGCGGCAGTAAAGCAAGCTAAGGATGAGAAGAAGAGCAACTTCACTCCTCAAAGAATAGAAAAGGTTGTGGAAGCCAAGACAGGGGTAGTACCTCCTAAAGATGTCGTTCTTTATGTTCCCAGGGCCCCCAGAAAGGAAAGGTTTGTGTTGAGTCCCCCAAAAGGTTTGAGCAAAACAAGGTTACGCTGAAGGTACCAAAGATGTACATACCAAAGGGGATTTATGTGGCGCGGGGCTGATAATTTCACCTAGGATGACTGAGCCCGTGGTTATCAGCCGCGCACAATAGAATCCCATGAAGGACCCCACCGCCGTCCCCTGGAACTACAATAAAGCAGTGGTGACGTACAAGGGAAAGGAAATCATGGGGGAGGTGAATGAAACGAACCCGTCTGGGAAGTACCTCAACTTAGAAAAATTGAACAAGACCAAGCATAAGCATTTTTCGCCTAAAAAGCCAGTCAGTGCTGAGGAGGCTGAGGAATTCTTCCGAAAGATGAAAACCTCGGACTACGCTGTGGTTAATCAACTCAGGAATTCCCCCTCTCGGGTCTCACTTTTGTCCCTGTTGATAAGCTCGAATGAGCATCAGAAAGTGCTGTTAAAGACGCTTAATGAGTCATATATTCCGGTCGAGACCACTGTTGAACAATTGAAATGAATGGCAGAATCATTTTTTGAAGTCAACGGGATCTCATTCAGCCGAAATGACTTGCCTCCAGAAGGGCTGCCCACAATAAAGCTCTTCATTTGACCATTAAGTGTGAAGTATACTATGTGAAAAGAGTTATGTTGGACGGTGGATCTGGGTTGATATCTTCCCTCTCTCAACCTTACAAAGGATGTAAATTAGGACAGAAAGGATTAGACCCAACAATGTTTGAGTATGAGCTTTTGACGGCGTGAAGAGGGATACGATAGGGGAGATTGATTTGATCCTAACCATCGGCCATATGGATTCTGAAGTAACATTTAAGATTTTGGACATGGACACCTCCTACAATTTTCTCCTAGGAAGGCCTTGGATCCGTGATGCAGGAGCCGTACCCTCTACTCTCCACCAAATGGTTAAGTTTGAACCTGAAGACCAAGAAATCGTGGTCCACGGAGAAGATGAGCAATCAATCTACAGGGACCCGTTAATCCCATGTCTGGAGGCTAATTAAAGGTAGCGAGCACATACTGTACCAAGCCTTTGAGATCGTGGTCGGGGGACCAGTGTGAGGAAGGAACCCCGTGTTCTCAACCCTTCTTGTAAAACGCGTGATTAATGGTCACCAGTGAAATGATCAAACATGGCTACCAGCCCGGGAAAGGGCTCGGGGCATCTTTGCAAGGCATTACAGAGCCTGTCACTTTGACTACCAGTGAGAAATTCTTCGGTGTAGGCTTCCGAGCCACAAAAGCCGACGTAACATGGACTAATGAACCTAAGAACAATGGGTAGGTCCTGCCCCAGCCGGTCCCGCATCTCTCTAGAACGTTTGTTAAGCCAAGGTACATAGAAGAAGAAGAAGAAAAAGAAGAAGAAGAAGAGGCCTTCACGGCCAAAGAAATTGAAGACATTTGTGGAGCAATGAGGCAAATGTTATATGAGGCTCATATGGTCCAGTCGGGTGAAGGCTCAAGCACTGCTGAGGTGCAATATGTGAGGCCAAATTCCAAGCTTCAAAACTGGAAGGCTACTCCATTCCCAGTCAGGCGGGAATCCTAGTAGTTCAGTCTTGCCATCTTTTCTGCATTCCGAGTTATTTCAGGATGTAACTCAAATGTTTTTAGTTTATTGTCTTTTAAAATTCCAATGTAAACCCTACTATCTTCAAATTCAATGAAATGAAATAAATATTTCATCGTCTATGAATCTATTTGTTTATTCTTTCTGATTTTTGTTATTTTTTCTTATCTCTCTTTTTAGTTCTAATAATGCGGACTTAAATAACATGACATGCTTGTGGACTTCATGCCTAGATCTTAATACGCTGTCTAACTGTGAAATAATGAATTAAGAACTAGAATATGATGAAGATGAGGCTTTTAGGGAAATAAAATCGAGAACTGGAATAATTTGAGAATAAGCTTAAGGCAAACTTAAATGAAACCGAGCCAGTTAATTTGGGTAGTCTAGAAGAGGTCCAGGAAACCATGATAAGCATTCACGCTGTTGAAAGAACTAGAGATGCATTGGTCCAACTTTTATTCGAATTCAAAGACGTGTTTGCCTGGTCCTATGATGATATGCGAGGACTGAGTGTTAATTTAGTGGTGCACAAATTGCCAGCTTATCCCGGTTATCCACCTGTCTAACAAAAATAGAGAAAGTTTAAAATAGACATCACTGACAAGATCAAAGAAGAAGTCACCAAATAGTTGAAAGCGGGTGTGATCCGAGTGGTCCGATACACCACATTGTTGGCTAATGTGGTCCCAGTTCCAAAAAAAGATGGGGAAACCCGAGTATGTGTTGATTATAGGGATTTGAACAAAGCAACCCCCAAGGAAAACTTTCCATTACCAAACATCCACATTCTTATCGACAATTGTGCCAAACATGAGATACAGTCTTTCGTGGATTGTAATGCTGGGTATCACCAGGTCTTGGTGGATGAAGAAGACGTAGAAAAGACGGTATTCACCACAACTTGGGGCACTTACTATTATAGGGTCATGTCGTTTTGTTTAAACAACGCTTGGGCAACTTACATGAGAGCTATGACTGTTATCTTTCATGACATGATGCACCAGGAAATTGAGATGTATGTGGATGATGTGATCATTAAATCCAGAACGCAGGATGATCATGTGCGAGATTTAAGAAAGTTCTTTGAGCGCCTGCGTAAGTATGACTTGATGTTGAATCCAACTAAGTGTGCATTTGGAGTACCATCTGAAAAACTTTTGGGGTTTATAGTCCGTCAGAGGGGAACCAAGAAAGAGGTTATGAGTCTGTTGGGAAAGATTGAATTACAGCAGTAGGTTCATTGCTCAGCTGACTACCTCATATGAGCCCATATTTAAGCTATTGAAGAAAGATGCGGTGATTAGATGGACAGATGAGTGTCAAGAAGCTTTCGACAAAATCAAAGAACACCTGTCAAATCCACCAGTGTTGGTCCCACCCAAGCCTAGAAGTCCAATACAGTGTTGGAGAATTCTTTTGGATGTGTTCTCGGGCAACATGATGCGACCGGGAAGAAAGAACAAGCCATATACTATTTGAGTAAGAAGTTCACTAGTTATGAAGCCAAGTACACTTTGTTGGAAAGAACTTGCTGTGCCCTAACTTGGGTCGCTCAGAAGATTAGGCATTACTTGTTGGTTTATGCCACCTATATCATAACTAGATTGGATCCTTTGAAGTACATATTCCAAAAGCCGATGCCCACGGGAAGGTTAGCAAAATGGCAAATCCTGCTCGCCGAGTTTGACATAGTCTTTGTCACCCGTACGGCGATGAAAGCTCAAGCCTTGGCGGATCACCTAGCTGAGTATCCCGTTGATAATGAATATCGAGCCTTGAGTACTTACTTTTCGGACGAGGAAATAAGTTCGGTTAAGGTGATTCCAGAAGACACCATTGCTTGGAATATGTTCTTTGACGGAGCTGTAAATGCAAAAGGTGTTGGGATAGGGGCAATTTTATATTTCTCCCACTAGGCAACACTATCCGACCACAGCCCGACTTCGGTTTTTTTGTACGAACAATACTGCCGGGTATGAAGCTTGCATTATCGGCATGAACATGGTAAATGATTAGGATGTGGAAGAATTGTTAATCATGGGAGATTCTGACTTTATTATTCGACAAGCTCAAGATGAATGGGAAACCCGAGATATTGAGCATATCCCATACAGGCAACATGTAGAAGATCTTATCAAGCGGTTCAAATCCGTCGAGTTCAGGTACATTCCTCGGTTTCACAATTAGTTAGCCGATGCACTAGCTACTTTGGCCTCGATGCTGCCGTATCCAAGCAATGTCCACATTGACCCACTGGAAATCCAAATTCGAGAAAGACATGGTTATTGCAATACAATTGAGATAGAACCAGCCATGGTATCATGATATCAAAAGATTCTTCAAAACAAAGGAATATCCCGAACAAGCCAGCGGAGATCAAATGAGAACCATTAGAAGACTCACCGGTAGTTTCTTCTTAAGCGGGGAGGTTTTGTACAAAAGAACTCCAGACCTGAATCTTCTAATATGCGTGGATGCCCAAGAGGCTAGAAAAATCATGAATGAAGTGCATGCGGGAGTATGTGGACCCCATATGAACGGATACGTCCTTGCAAAGAAAATCCTTCGGGCAGGTTATTACTAGATGACCATGGAAAAGGATTGCTTCAGTTTTGTACGAAAGTGTCATCAGTGTCAGGTACACATTGACCTGATTCATGCACCGCCTTCAGAATTACATCCTATGTCAGCACCACGGCCGTTCGTTGCTTGGGGTATGGATGTCATTGGGCCAATCGAGCTGAAAGCTTCAAATAGACATAGATTCATCTTAGTTGCCATTGAGTATTTCACAAAGTGGGTTAAAACAGTCACTCTCAAAGCCGTCACTAAGAAAGCGGCTGTGGACTTCGTGCATTCCAACATTATCTGTCATTTTGGTATTCCTAAGACTATCATTACGGAAAACGCTGCAAATTTGAAAACTCATTTGAAGAGGGAGGTATGCGAAAAATTTAAGACCATGCATCGTAATACTACTCCTTATTGGCCCAAAGCTAATGGTGTTGTTGAAGCAACGAACAAAAATATCGAGAAGATCCTCAGGAAAATGATTCAAAGTTCTAGACAATGGCATGAAAAGTTGCCTTTTGCATTGTTGGGATATCGCACAACCGTTCGCACATCAGTTGGGGCAATACCCTATCTATTTGTTTATGTCACTGAAGCCGTAATACCCACAGAAGTTGAAATTCCATCTCTTCGAATCATCTTTGAAGCTGAGATTAAGGACAATGAATGGGTCAAGACCCGTCTTGAACAGTTAACCATGATTGATGAAAAGCGGATAGCCGCAGATTGCCAAGGGCAGTTGTATCAACAAAGAATGGCCCGTGCCTACAACAAGAAAGTGCGGCCTAAAAACTTTGAAGTTGGGCAACTCGTTTTGAGACGTATTTTCCCGCTTCATAAGGAAGAAAAAGGAATGTTCGCTCCAAACTGGAAGGGTCCGTACATTATAAGAAAATTGTTGCCAAAAGGGGAAATGTACTTGGGAAATATTGAAGGAAATGACGCTGAAACAGCTGTCAATGCGGACGCGGTCAAAAGGTATTACGTTTAACCCTTCTACAGTGCTAATATTCTCCGATTGGGATGACGAAGGCTTTCATTCCCGCTACCCAAACACTGTCAACCCTTTGCAAATCTTTGAGCTAGTTACCTTCTTTGATTACCCTCTTTGAAACTGTTGATACCCAATTTTTTCCAAAAAATATTTTAAAATTACATATATATACCTTCAAAATCATGCATTAATAGCAATTGGTATTTTTCCACAAATTTTCTATATTTTTATTAATTTATTCATCATTTTATTTCCAATAAATAATTACAAAATGGCATTACAAAAGATTTCAAAAGCATCTCTTAATTTAATTTGTTATTTTGGGTCCAATTAAGACCAAGTTATTTCATAATTAGCCAAATTGGCACCTTTTGGCTATAATTGCAATAACTTTGCAATTATAGCCCAAGCATATAATTTTATACTATTTTTGACCGAAAATTAATCAATTGTATTTTAAAATACTAAGTAACCATTTTAAATTATTTTCTATGCATGAAATTCGTTTTTTGTGATTATTAACTATTTTTACAAATTATTCTAATTATTTTAATTGGGTATTTAACAAATAGCCTACTTTCATTTCAATTCTAGCCTAATTAAACCGTACCCCAAACCCAATTAAATCAGCCCAAACATCCTAGGCCCAATCCATTAATCCCTCGACCTAATTTCTTGTTTAATCTGGACCGTTGATCAATTTTGATCAATGGACCAGATTTACCCATACCATAATTAACCTAAAAGACTACCCCCCCCCCCAAACACTCATTCCCATTCTCCCATTCTCTCTTCTACTCCGCCATTACATCCTCTCATCTCTCTCAAGCTCTCTCTACTAAATCCTAAGCTCCTCTCACCGGCCATTGGCTCGCCGGTAACAATGGTGGCTTAACCACCATCCCTAGCCTCCATAGCTCCCTCACATGCCGGATCCTTGCTACCTTGAGGTCCTCAAGGGGACCAGAGGCTGTTCAACTCACACCCAAGGCCTTTTCATGCCGTTCTCAGGCCACCCTTGGCCGTCCGAGTAAGATCTTTAGTTATCTTTGTCTCTGGGTTATCTCTCTCTGAAACCCTAACTCATCTCTTGACTCTTCAGATCTACCACAAATCTGAGTATATTTTTAGTTATCTTCACTGTTTTCTTAAGAATCTCTCCGATTTTTCCAAAAACACCTTTTCATCTTTAAACTAGGGTTTCTTAACCCCTTTTCAAAATGACTTTCCCTCCGATTTTTTTGGCATTATTCTATGATTCTTACTATGTTTAAATGATTATTTAAGTTTTTCCCTTTTATCTGATTTATCATGTTGAAAACCCTAGTTCTTGGTCTTAATCATGGGTTCTGAGTCTGTATTTGATGATTTGTTCATTTAATCTATACGCGTGCTTGTTTCTCATGAACGTCCTGAGTTTCTGTAATTTTACCCTATTATGCTCATTAGGGTTTTTGATTTTTGCTTCTTCCGCTTATATTATGTTTATTCTGTTAATTCCACTAATCAGTACTATTTTCTATGCGAATCCCTGATTTGGTGTGATTTTTACCCTGCTGTGCTATTAGGGTTTTTGATTTTTTGCCTCTTCTTGCCTATTATGTGTTTATTCTGTTTGTTCATAGAGATTTATGGTAATTTCCCCTAAATCTGTACTATAGTCCATTGGAGTCCTTGATTCCCTGTGATTGATATCCTTCGCTAATATCTTATGATATTCTCTACTGATTTTCAACCTCTAAGATATTTTCTTGCCTTATTTTTTTTTGGTCGACTATGCTGTCAGTCGATTCTTATGTAATTTTCTTAATTAGATTTTCTGAACCTAGCCTAATTACTTGTTCTATACTTACTCTGCCTGAAAATATTTCCTTATGTGCTATGTTCCATTCTTATGTGATATCTTTCCTTATTTGTCTTTGCCGTTTGAATTTAACTCGCTTAATTGAGGAGTACTTACAATGATTTTATACTGATTAATTCTGAGTCCCCATAATTACTTCTTGACTTTGATTTTTACCTTATTATTCTACCTAGTTTCAAACTATATATACATATTCTCTCTCATTAAAAAAAAATACGAACACATTGGTTCAAAAACTATCCCTCACACAAAAAAAACACTCTTCTGCTCTCTTTTCTACGGTTACTTGATATTGTTTTAAGTCTGCCGGCTGTAAGCCAAGGCTGATTACTCTACTCTCTTGCTCCTCACTTTGTGTTTACTATCTTCTTTATTGGTATTTTCTGATTTCAATTCAAGTTTCAAAAACAATATGTTTCTTTTACTGCTTCAGTTCATCCTGTTTCTAGTATGTTTTCACTTATGGTTTTGTTGTTCAACTAATATGTCTACTTCATCACTTTATCAGCATGCTTCTGAATGTGTCCCCTCCCTTAGACTCATCATGTTTATGAAATGTTATCCCCCTCCTAGTATACCCCAATGTGGCCCTTCCTTACTTACGTTTCTCTGATTTCTAGCATGAACCTCTCTATGCAATGTAGTCGGCTATTCTTAAGTTACATGATTCTGTGTTAATTCTGAAGTTCCCTTACCCCTTATCATATTGCTAGATTCTATACTTAAGTGCTCCTGCAACTATGTGCTTACCTATGTGTCCCCAAATCCCACTACCCCTGTTTGTGGTTGCTAAACCTGCCTTGGTCCTATGTTTCTTGGTTATGTATAAACCTGTTTTGGGTGGTGTGTTTGGTCTGTTTCTTGTTACTCTACTCTCATTTCAAAAATTTCCTATTGAATAACTCCCCCTGTTGTTTTACAAAACTATTTCAAACAAATCTCTTTTCAAACTGTTTTCCTGCTTAAATCCTTTCAAAACTATGTCGAGCACTCTCACTCTACTCTTAAACTACTAAGTTCTGTCCCTTTTGTGTGAGCCTTGCCTTGGGACCCTTGAGCTCCCTCTGAAATTTCACACACAAAAGCTAGCCTTTCCACACTGCAGTTACTCTGTCTTGGCTATAAAATCTGGGTATGAGCACTACCTGGGATCCCTTGAGGTCCTTAGGGAACTCTGACACACCCGGATATGAGAAAGGCTATGGAACAATCTTGGCATTTGAGGTTCTGGAAATCTGGGCCTGTTTTCAGGCTCTCTATGGTGTAACTTCTTATTTTCTTTTTCTACTTATGTAATTCATTTCAACACTGGTCTGTAATAATTTGTTGTAAACGAATATTGGGGTTGGCTAGTGAAAAGGGGAGGGTAGTTATATATGTTATGAACATCAGTGGGTAGAAACTATGCCTTAGGTTTACATTTCCTATATTCGCATTAGAATCCATCTCTAAGACCAACACATTCAAAGCATGTCATGCATTAGATATCATGTTCTTAGGTTTATTGCTTCAGCATCTCATTTGACATTATTTTATCACTTAGAAATCCTGCTTTAGGCTAAATAACAACATTAACATAAAACTGTTGCTCCTGCACATCTTGAAATCATGCTGTAACTTTCTGGGCATTTAGAAATCATGCTTTAGGAATTCGGCATATCCTGAAATCATTCTGAATTTTATATGTGCAGGTTAGATACCCTGTTTTAGGATACCGTTCAAACTCGCTCAGTCACACCTAGTTAAACTACTGATGCATAAAAAGGACCCAAAACAGTCTCACGTTTGATTATCGTGTTTAAGGGAAACTGGTCATAATCCTTGTATATCTTTGCAACATTTAGAACAACATGCTTTAGGTAAAATAACTTCTAACTGTTTTAATAATTCTGGTAACTGTTGTGTGTTATCCTACACTTAGGCAAGCCTTAGGTAATCAACCTCTATAGAACTGGAAGCTGTTCTTTGTGTTTATTGCTTAATGGTTAACAAGCTTAAAATTGGTAGGTAAGTCTGATTAGGACTTCCTCTCTGAGTTATGTAATAAATCTGGCTCTGCTACCATGCTTAGGATATGAATTTAGACCTTAATTGTGTATGAGTCATGTTGTTTGTGTGTACTATGTGTGGAGGCTTATCTGAGCCTTTTATTTGTCTTCCATGCTCCCCTTTAATTGAAGTCCTATCTGGTCATTATATGTCACCTTAGTATTTTACCTTTAAACTTGAGGGTCTACCTAGAACCTCCCTTTTATAGGACAGGAGTCCTAAATTCCTCCGGGACTGGAAGAAAGGGACGGGTAACAACATGCAATAGGGGTCGAGACCAACCCTCGCTTTAATTACCTTCATGGGGCGAGAAAGGGTAGATATGGATATGATGACCGGTGCGTTAATACCACGTGTAGGCCCTCTTTGAGGAGTGTCATACCGGGTATTGCATTGATGTGATCCATATTATTAAAAAACATAGGATACCCCTTTACATTCACAAATATGCTTAGATTGTAATTCTATTCAAAATCTAGCTTTTGATAAATGTTTTTCAAACATCTGTGTACTTAAACATAAATCCCCTATTATTGAGCCATACTTGTTTATTTGCTAAATTGATAAAATCCACAAAAGTTGTTTGGCCGGGAACCACACTGGTGGATCCTGAGGGGTGCCTAACACCTTCGCCTTAGGATAATTTCAAGCCCTTACCTTGTCTCTGGTAACCAAACGTAGTTATCAATGAACCCTCTAAGTGCCCTAACGCACCTTAAATCGTTAGGTGGCGACTCTTTAAAATGCAAACCCTTTTCCCAAAAGGAACGAGTTTTCTCAACCAAACTGTCATAAATCCGATTTCGTGAGAAAAGGGGGGCGCGACAGCATGGCGACTCTGCTGGGGATTTTTATGCTTTTACCATTTCAGACCGTTTTTGTGAATTTGTACCCCCTCTGTGCAATTATTTGTTTAATTCCTTTATGCATATAATTTCTTCTTGAAAAACAAACTGACGTATCTTTCTTGTTTCCTTCCTTTATAACTGTTTTAAATTATAAAACTTCTGTATTTATCGCTTTCTTAACATGCTTTTAATTATTGCATAATCATGCTCAACATCATACTCCACTCGTGCCAAACAAAATACTATAGCAACGCTTGATGAGTGGTTGCACCCTTTCTATATCATTACCCCCTAAATTCGGAAAGGCTTATTTGCGGTAAAACTAGTCGATCAGCGGTGCAGTCGACGGTTCCGTGCCTTCCCCCTTGAGTTGTCCACTCAAGGGTACCAGTCTAAAACCCCATAGAAACCTTACTCTGTTATTGTTGTTGCATCCATCATGGTCAAACCTAGCCAGGCTAAAAGTGTTGTCCGCACAATAGCTTTTAAGATAGCCTTGTCCAAAAGTCCACTAGGTTTCCCTAAACCCAAACGGACATCATCACATTATGTGCATTTATTTGGAGAACTAAATGCTTCATGCTAACTGTTGATGTTAAATAGTCGAGTCTGGTGGGGATAAGGGCCTAACCTTGTTTGCCTTGCAGAAATATAAGGCACGAAGTTCCCAAATTCAGTATGGTCACCAATATCTACCCAAGATTGCTGAGTTGGTGGGAAGGTTTAAATACTAGTGACAAAACCCTCGTCAGAAAATATCTGGGTAATCTACCATCCCTCCTAGAGATCTAGCCTAACAACATGATAATAGAGGCTGCTACCTTATTTTGGGATTGTGAAAGGGTCGTGTTCCGCTTTGGGGACATCGAAATGACACCTTTGCTAGAGGAGATAGGAGGACTGGCCGGTCTAGTGTGGGAAGCCCCGGGTTTGCTAATGCCTGAGAACCGCACAGGCAAGGTTTTCCTAAAAAAATGGGTTTGAAGAAGAATGCAGAATTGGTATGCCTAAAGGAATCGTACATCCCTTTTGACTACCTGTATGAATGGTACGGTCACAGCAAATGATACCGTACCTACCATGACGAGTTTGCCATCACATCCTTGGGACATATCCATCGTAGAGTATTCGTCATCATGTTTTGCTTCCTGGGTCTGATCGTGTTTCTAATGAAGAAAGAGAGAATCCATACTTGGCTAGCTACGGTAACCAAGACCCTAATGGAGTGGATTGGTGGGTAGACATTCAGCATTGTACCCATGAACATTGAAGACATATACCGAGCCTTAGAGAAGTGTCAAAAAGGAGCGAGACACTTCAAAGGATGCAATCTACTACTTTAGCTTTGGCTCATGGAACATCTCCAAAAGGGCGAATACCGACAAGAAATTCAGCGAAGGTCCTGGGATGACCACATCGCTTTTCACCATCCAAAGCGAATGAATTACATCCCCAACATGTTCGCTCAGCCTGAGAATGCAAAAGAATGGGTTAAGCTCTTTGATAATCTGAGTGAAGAACAGGTTCAATGGATGTTCGAGTGGTTTCCGACAGAGGAGTTCATCACCTGCTCCAGAGATGCACCTTTCCTGATACTGATTGGTCTAAGAGGAACATACCCTAACGTCCCTCTTCGAGTTATGAGGCAAGCAGGTAGGAAGCAAGTCATACCCGGGGTCGACAAGTTGAGCCATCTTCAAGCTGACTTCCAAAATGATGATAGTCCCCACAAGTTCCAAGACCAACACATGTGGCACTGCAAGATTGTAATGGAGAAATGCACCATTGAGCCAAACAGATATCATGCCGGTTGTACCCCTTTCTATTCGGGTTGGTTGGAAGACAATTGGGATGGTCTAGGCAAGCCAGGGTTCGTTCAAGGCCACAGAATTATAGATGAAAAGGCCGAGGCGCAAGTCAAATGCAACCAACTGCGCAAGAGGATCCGTGAATGCAAGAGCAAACACCGTGAGATACACGAGTCCAATAAGAAGCTGATTAAGGAATGGAAAGACATGGCTATCAGTTCCAACAAAAGGCTAGGATACTTAGAGCAAGGCATAGTAGAACTAGAGGGAAAATTTCTCAAAAGGGTTGAAGACTGTCAAAAGGTTATAGGGACCGAAGGTGGACATCTAGCCAGAGCATACCTGTTGCTGGGACTTCGCGAATTGGGGAAGTTGTTCGAAAGAGCCAAGGATGTCTTGACTGGGGAAGGTCCTTCTAGGACCAAATAGGTAGGAATTTACTTTTTCTCTTTATGAATGTAATAAGGCGAATGGCCATTAGTGACCTTTATTTCTTGCTTATTAGTGTCGTTTTGGGATTCGCCTATTTTTATCAATAAAATGAGGCATTTAGCATTCTAAGTCTCCAAATCAATTTGTCGCTAGGCCTACCACGGGCACAAACAGTTTCCCAAATTAGGACACGCTTTACATTCCCACACTATGTGTTTAAATATTGCAATACTTTCTATAATCCTCACTGACTTGATTACCTTTTGTTTTTATTTTGTTTTCTTTATTTTATTCCCCTCCCCAAAGGTTAGTTCGTGCACTCTGGCATCATTATCTTATTTCACAAGATCCAGGGACCCTCCACCCACTCATCCTCCTAGTCTCTCTAAAGAAAAGAACAAAGGGAAAAATAAAATGGAAGATTTAAACAACATCAGGAAGGTGAACACAACTGAACGAGTAGAGGCCATTAATGGCAAAGGTATTCGAGTTCCTAATGAGAATGTGTCACAGCTTGAACAGAAACTGTTGAAATTCCAGGAAGAGCTCGATCAGGTTCGAAATCTGGTAAACCTGTCATTTTCCCTCAATGCCGCAGACATTAATTTCCCCAACGTTCAAAACCCTACACCTCCTCAAAATATCTCAAAACAACAGAATCATCTCGCACCTCACCATCACACTGCTCCACCAAAGAACCAATGTAATACCTTCCGTACCCCAATCAACACTCTACTACTCATCCCAGAACCTCAGAACTCCACAAACGACCATTTCCACACCCATACACCAGGCCACCATAACAATCCTATCTATGTGGAGACCATGCCACACTCCACCCAACCTATGTCATACACACATGAGTCTGATGAAAAGGATATGCTTATCAGGAACTTGGTCAAGGAACTTAAGAAACGGACCAGCCGGATTCAGGGCGTCGAGGGAAGCAAAGGAATCGAGGGGGCTGAACTATGAGGACCTTTGCATACAGCCTGATGTCGAACTGCTTGAGGGGTACAAACCTCTTAAGTTCGAAATGTTTGATGGTACAGGTGATCCAAGGGTCCATTTGAGGACCTATTGCGACAAGCTGGTTGGAGTAGGGAAGGATGAAAGGATCACCATGAAGCTGTTCATGTGGAGTTTAAAAGGAGATGCATTGTCTTGGTACATCAGCCAAGATCCCATGAAGTGGTCAAGATAGGTGAGCATGGCACCTGACTTTATGAACGGATTCAGATTTAATACAGAGAATGCACCAGACGTGTTCTATATCTAGAATTAGAAGAAGAAGCCCACGGAGACATTTCGCGAGTATGCTACTCGCTGGAGGTCTGAAGCTGGTAAGGTCAGACCAGCCTTAGAAGAGGAGCAAATGACCAAGTTCTTTGTCCGGGCTCAGGACCTGCAGTACTATTAACGGTTGATGATGATTAAGAACCACAAGTTCTCCGACATTATCAAATTAGGTGAAAGAATTGAAGAAGGTAATAAATTTGTATGGTCACAAATTCTGAAGCCTTGCAAGCTACGAATAAGGCTTTACAGTCCGGTGATGTGTCCATGAAACGGGACGTAGGGCCCGTGATGGTTGCACAAAGGACCAAGTCTCCCCTCAAATACCAAACTTACCCAACACCTCCACTCACATACCGGCCAACCCCAAATTACCAAGCACCCTTACCCTCGTACCAAGCTCCGCCACCAACTTATCAATCATCTCCACCTCCTACATATCAACCTACTTCACCCAGATACTCCCAACCCGCTCATGTCTACCACACTAATAATTCTCAACTATCCCATTATCAATCACCCCCTGCACGCCAATACTTCCCTAGACCTCGACCTAATTTTGATCACAGACCTCCAAAATAATATACCGCCATCGCTGAACCCATCGACCAGCTGTATTAGAAGCTCAAAGCTACTGGTTATGTCACCCCCATCCCTGCTACAACCCCTGAGAATCCTTCTTAGTGGGCTAACCCAAACAAGTCCTGTGCATACCACTCTAGCATGAAAAGGCACATCACCGATGAATGTCGCTCTTTGAAAGACAAGATACAGTCTCTAATTGATAACAAGATTATTGTGGAAAAGGTACCCACTCCAAACGTCTGCAACAATCCTCTGCCAGACCATAAGGGTGGAGGTATCCACATGATTGAAGTAGAAGATGACTGCGATCCCGGGGGATCAATCGGGTTGATCGCAGAAGGTGATGACCCAAAGAAACCGCCAATTACTCTCAATCCAATCGTAGTCCAGATCCAACCGTTTGAGGACACTGAGGTGAATATGTCTATACCTCTTGAGTTTGAACCCGCAAAGACACTGGTACCAATTGAGGTTGAATTCGTGTCTCCGGCATATGCACCGGCACCATTTGAGGTTGCAGTCTTGCCACCCAAGGCACATGTTCCATTCGAAGTGAGGATAGCCGCGCCGATCCCAGTGGTGATATCAACATTGCTACCCTTCTATACAAATGTTGTACCCTGGGACTATACAGCCGAGGCGAGAAGGAAGGGCAAGGTCAGGATTAAAGAAACTGTTGCAGCACAGGGTATGACAAGAACTGGTAGAGTCTATACCCCTGAAAATCTAGCTGAATCAAGCAAGCAGGCCTCCAATTGGCCACCCCTAATTGAGACAGGTCCGGACGAACTTTGGAGGAAAGTACAGGCCAAGGATTATTCGGTCATCAACTAGTTGAACAAGACGCCGGCACAAATATCCATTCTCTCTTTGCTGCAAAATTCTGAGACGCACAGGAATGCTTTGTTGAAGGTGCTGAATGAAGCGTATGCACCAAATAACATCACTAGTGAGGAAATGGCTAATATGGTAGGACAAGTGCTGGAAAGCCATAAGATCACCTTTCATGAGGACGAGCTACCACCTAAAGGGCTAGGGCACAACAAAGCACTGCACATCACTGTGCAATGCGAAGATTATTTCATCAGCAGAATCCTGATCGACGGAGGGTCCAGTCTTAACATTTGTCCGCTGATAGCGCTCAAGAAGTTGGGTAAAGGGCTGCATGAGATAAAGGATGGAGCAATCAATGTGAAAGCGTTCGATGGTTCTCAGAGGTCCACCATTTGTGAGATTAGTCTATGCCTGTAGATGGGACCATCCTGGTTCGAGGTCGATTTCTAGGTAATAGATTTACCAGCATCTTACAACTTGCTGCTGGGACGGCCATGGATCCATGTTGCTGGGGCTGTAGCGTCAATGCTGCATCAGGCAATAAAGTTCGAATGGAATCACCATGAAGTGATTATTCATGGCAACGGTAGCAACCCTATATACAGTCGCCAGACTATTCCGGCAATCTAGGGAAGAAGGAAGCTGGGTGGAGAAGCTTACTACCACGTTGAACAGGTCAAATCTATCAACAAAGACAAATGGTGGGATAACAAAATCGAGAGTATACTGAGTTGGAGTGGGTACGAGCCTGGCAAAGGGCTCGTCAAGAACCTCCAAGGAATCTCTAAACCCATAAAACTCAAGAAATATGGCACTACCTTCGGTTTGGGATATGAATACACCTGGGAAGAATTCAATAGTTGGTCACCACTATGGCGTGGTCCTTACTACCCACTAGAGCAGCCAATACCGCATCTGGAGCAGACCTTCCAACAGGTCGACATTATTTATGGGTCAGATGAAGAAGAAGCACTTGCAGTAGTGAAGAACTTGTTCCTAGAGGACAGTGATATAGACTATTGCGTTATTGTCGAGGAGGAAGGGGAGGAAGGCCCTTCCATACAAGCTGTGAACAGAGGGGCACATCTCAAGAATTGGACCATCAGGACAACCAAAGCCCGACGAGCCTCGGGGTAGCAAGGCTAAAACAAGCATTATTCACTATTTTATTTACTAAATGATTTTCTTTTCGCATTTTTCAATTCCCGCAGTAAAATCTTCGATGTTCAATACAATTATTAACTTTACCAAAAGAATTTTTGATTTTTCTTATGATTTAATATTTACTTCTATCATTTTCTCTCATTACTTTACCTATACATCATAACTATTACTTGTCTTGATGAACTAATGACTGTGAAATGCAATGGGACAACGCAACAAACGGACATGGATTTAGAGGAAGATGACATACCTGACGAGATTGTCCAAGAAGTTGAGAATTTTGAGAACAGACCTAAGTCCAACCTGGACGAGACCGAAATTGTCAACCTGGGAGATTCAGAAAACATCAAGGAAACGCGAATCAGCATTCACCTGTCGTCATCAGACAAGAGAATACACAAAATTTCTAAAGCAGTATAAGGACATATTCGCCTGGTCGTATGATGATATGACTGGTCTGAGTACGTCTATTGTGGCTCACAAACTGCCAACCAATCCAATGTGTCCGCCGATAAAGCAAAAGCTTAGAAAGTTCAAGCCTGATATGAGCTTGAAAATCAAGGAAGAAGTCACCAAGCAGATCAACGCTAAGGTTCTTAGGGTAGTAGAATACCCGATGTGTTTAGCCAACATTGTGCTAATGCCAAAGAAGGATGGGAAGGTTAGAGTCTGCGTCGACTACCGGGATCTCAACTAGGCCAGTCCGAAAGCCGACTTCCCTTTGCCAAATATACACATCCTGATTGACAATTGCGCCATGCATGAGCTACAGTCATTCGTAGATTGTTTCGCTGGTTATCATAAGACTGGATGGATGAGGAAGATGCTGAGAAAATGGCATTCATTACGCCGTGGGGAGTGTACTGTTACAAGATGATGCCATTCAGCCTGAAGAATGCAGGAGCCACCTACATGAGGGCCATGACTACCATCTTCCAGGATATGATACACAAGGAGATCGAGGTATATGTGGATGATGTTATTATAAAGTCCAAGAAGGCCACTGACCACATACAAGATCTGAGGAAGCTCTTCAATAGACTGCGGAAATACAACCTGAAATTAAACCCAGCAAAGTGTGCATTTGGGGTTCCTGCTGGGAAATTGCTTGCGTTTATTGTGAGCCGCCGAGGAATACAACTGGATCCATCGAAGGTCAAACCTATTCAAGAACTACCACCGCCAAGGAACAAGAAAGATGTGATGAGTTTCTTGGGAAGGCTTAACTACATTAGCCGATTCATAGCACAGTCTACAGTTATCTGTGAGCCGATCTTCAAGATGTTAAAGAAGGACGCCGCCACCAAATGAACCATGACTGCCAAAAGGCCTTCGACAAAATCAATGAGTACCTGTCAACACCACCAGTCTTAGTCTCGCCTGAGCCAGGTAGACCCTTATTACTCTACCTCGTAGTGTTAGATGGAGCTTTCGACTATGTTCTGGGGCTGCACGATGAAACAGGAAGGAAGGAGCAAGCCATTTATTATCTCAGCAAGAAGTTCACCACGTACGAGGCCTAGTATTCTATATTGGAACGCACCTGTTGTGCTTCGAATTGGGTAGCTCAGAAGCTGAGACATTAGCTCAGCGCCTATACTACATATCTCATATCGAGAATGGATCCCTTGAAGTACATCTTTCAGAAGCGCATGCCCACTGGCAAGCTAGCCAAGTGGCAAATCCTGTTGAGTGAGTTTGACATTGTTTACGTAACTCAGAAAGCGGTCAAGGGACAGGCACTGGCAGACCACCTTGCTGAAAACCCCATGGATGGAGAATACGAACCCTTGAAAGCGTGTTTTCCTGATGAAGAGGTATCATTCATAGGAGAATGCATTGCGGAATCCTATGATGGTTGGAGAATGTTCTTCGATGGAGCAGCAAACATCAAAGAAGTTGGCATTGGAGCAGTCCTAATATCAGAGACCGGTCAGCATTATCCGGTGTCTGCCAAACTCAGGTTCTCCTGCACCAACAATATGGCCGAGTATGAATCCTGCATCTTAGGACTCAAAATGGCTATTGACATGAACATTCAAGAACTGCTAGTGATTGGAGATTTAGGCTTACTTATACATCAAGTACGAGGAGAATGGGCAACCAAGAACTCCAGGATACTCCCGTATCTGCACCACGTACAGGAATTGAGAATGAGGTTCACGAAGACGGAATTCCAACATGTTCCCTGAATCCAGAATGAGTTCGCCGATGCATTGGCTACCCTATCATCTATGATATAGCATCCACACAAGAATTTCATTGATCCCATTCCGGTGAAAATCCATAATCAGCCAGCTTACTGTGCCCATGTTGAAGAATAAGCAGATGGAAAGCCTTGGTGTCATGATATCAAGGAATATTTGGCAAAAGGAGAGTACCAAGAGCCTGCAAATCCTACTCAGAAACGCATACTTTAGAGATTGTCCAACTTCTTTCACAACGGAGGAATCCTGTATAGGAGGACTCCCGATTTAGGATTATTAAGATGTGTCGATGCAAAAGAAGCATTCAAGCTACTAGAGGAAATTCATGCTGGGACCTGCGGTCCACATATGAACGGTTTTGTCATAGCAAAGAAGATACTCTAGGCTGGTTACTTTTGGATGACTATGGAAACAGACTGCATCCAGTATGTCCCGAAATGCCACCGCTGTCAGATACTTGCAGACATGATAAAGGTACCTCCAAATGAGGTTAACGCAACAAGTTCACCGTGGCCATTCGCCGCCTGGGGAATGGACGTTATTGGACTAATCGAGCCTGCCGCTTCCAACGGACACAGGTTCATCCTAGTAGCCATCGACTATTTCACCAAATGGGTCGAAGCAGCATCTTACAAAGTAGTGACTAAGAAAGTTGTGGCAGACTTTGTCCGCGACCGCATTGTTTGCCGATTCGGAATTCTAGAGTCAATCATTACTAATAATGGCTCCAACCTCAAAAGCGACTTGATGAAACCTATGTGCGAAACTTTCAAGATCAATAACAAGAATTCTAGATCCTACATACCTCAGATGAATGGAGTTATAGAAGCCGCCAACAAGAATATCAAGAAGCTATTGAGGAAAATGATAGAGAAGCATAGACAGTGGCACGAGAAGTTATCATTTGATCTACTGGGATATTGCACCATAGTCCGCACATCAACCGGGGCAACCCCCTATATGCTGGTTTACGGTACAAAGGCTGTCATTCCCGCTGAGGTAGAAATTCCTTCCCTAAGGATCATACAAGAAGCTGAGCTCGACGACGCAGAGTGGGTAAAAAGTCGTTATGAGCAACTAGCTCTTATAGACAAAAAGAGAATGAATGCAGTCTGCCATGGTCAACTCTATCAGAATAGAATGTCCAGAGACTTCAACAAAAGAGTCAAGCCAAGACAATTCACACCGGGGAAGCTAGTGTTGAAGAAACTTTTTCCGCATCAAGATGAAGCCAAAGGGAAGTTCTCTTCCAACTATCAGGGTCCATACATGGTTCACCGAGTTTTGACGGGAGGGGCCCTCATACTTGCAGAAATGGACGGAGAAGTTTGGCCAAAGCGGATCAATTCAGATGCAGTCAAACGTTACTATGTGTATTCTTTAGGCTTTCCTTATATCATGTAAGTTGGACAACGCCTGACCTGATTCCCGTTTAAGAGGGGATACGTAGGCAGCCCTATGGGTTCGGTAACAATACAATAAAAATTTCATTTCCCCCCACAACTGGAAACTGGGCAGAATTTTTAGGAGGACCCTCAAAATTCTAAAGTAATTTTAGCCGATCGCCGCACGAGCAACAGTTAGAAACGTCAACCCATCAAACTGGGGCAGAATTTTGAGGAGGACCCTCAAAATTCAGTAGCAGGAGAGGTTGCAATTTCCTGAATTACGTCACAGTCGTCGGTTAATCTAAAAGCTATTTTTAATTAAACATTTATGTAATAAATTTACAAAATCATGCATGTTTATTATTGAAACTGTTTTGTTTAGCAACGCTACCCCAATGATACAGACGGTATCACCAGATCAAAGCCGAACGAGTCAAGCAAAGCCAGCGGGGATACGAACTAACCTCCCCCTTACAGAACTCACAATTTTTCTTTGGATGCAGGCACTAGGATTGAGATATCCTTAAACATACTGTACGTCCAGGGGACAAACATTGTTCTCAGAACCGTTGCACTTACCAACATTTGCTATCAGCACACACCAGTAATGCTCCGTAGTCACAATGCTCCAAGTAATCGCAATGCCGCAATCTGCTATCAGCTAAGAAAACTCTACTGTCATTTGTTATTTCATTTCTTGCATAAGGCTACTATTTTGCCTTCCAAGATAAATGTTGTCTCCCTCGGCATCTGCATTGCATAAGGCTACCATTCTGCCTTCCAATTCGCATAGGGCTACCATTCTGCCTTCCGAGACTAAGCGCTGTCTCCATCTGCATTTGCATTGCATAAGGCTACCATTCTGCCTTCCAATTTGCATAAGGCTACCATTCTGCCTTCCGAGACTAAACGCTCTCTCCATCTGCATTTGCGTTACATAAGGCTACTATTCTGTCTTCCAACTTGCATAAGACTACCATTCTGCGTTACGAGACTAAGCACTGTCTCCATCTGCATTCTTGCATAAGGCTACCATTCTGCCTTCCGAGGTTAAGCTTTACCTCCATCCGCATTCGCATCTTTGCATAAGGCCACTTTCCTGCCTTTCGAGGCTAAGCTCTGTCTCCAATTTTCATCGAAACAAAGCGCTATCTCAAGCACTATTTATCTCGCTTTTCTTATGGGCTAAGCTCTGCCCTTCAATTCGCAAGACTGAACTCTGTCTTGTCCGCATCATACTACTACATCCTTCATGGGCTGAAATATCGCCAACTTGTCCAAAGGCGTCATCGTTCGGAGGCACCATCTTCATGGCCCGAGAACACCATGTCATGGCCTAAGGATCTCTTTCAATCTTTTGCATATCATTATTCAAAGGCATCATGGTTCGGAGGCACCAACCTCATAGCCTGGGAACATTATTTCATGGCATGCGAATCCTGCACCAAACAACCCATGGCCCAGGACATCGTGGTCTGAGGACGCCATTCCTAACCGTCCAAAGGCAACATTCATGGTCCGACGGGAATTTGCATCATGTTTAAATTACGCAATATATGCTTGTATCGTTTATTTTCAAGTAACCCGGCGAGTGACGGTCATCCTGGTAGGAGCGGTCCCGCTCCAGTTCTCCTAATCATTCCCGTAAGTCGCTTATTCGTCCAACCCTATACATTGCGTCTGTTCTTGTAAAACTTCATCGATATACTTCGCCAATGACTCCAGAACTACATACGACTTGATTCCTCTAAAACCAGGTATATGTAGGCAGCTTAGAAGACAGGGTGCGGCGTAACCTCTCAAACCATTTCGCTCGGTCAAAATTGGCCATCATTTCTTACCGAAAATTAGTCAATTGTATTTTAAAATACTAAGTAACCATTTTCAGTTATTTTCTGTGCATGAAATTCATTTTTTGTGATTATTAACTATTTTTACAAATTATTTTAATTAATTTAATTGGGTATTTAACAAATAGCCTACTTTCATTTCAATTCTAGCCTAATTAAACCATATCCCTAACCCAATTAAATCAGCCCAAACATCCCAGGCCCAATCCATTAATCCCCCGACCCAATTTCTTGTTTAATCTGGACCGTTGATCAATTTTGATCAACGAACCAGATTCACTCATACCATAATTAACCTAAAAGACTACCCTCCCACCCCAAATCCTCATTCCCATTCTCCTATTCTCTCTTCTGCTCTGTCATTACATCCTCTCATCTCTCTCAAGCTGTCTCTACTAAACCCTAAGCTCCTCTCACTGGTCATTGGCTCACCGGTAACAATGGTGGCTTAACCACCATCCCTAGCCTCCATGGCTCCCTCACATGCCGGATCCTTGCTACTTTGAGGTCCTAAAGGGATAAGAGGCTGTTCAACTCACACCCAAGGCCTTTTCATGCCGTTTTCAGGGCACCCTTGGCCGTCCGAGTAAGATCTTTATATTTTCCGGCTAGATCCATGGCTTCTAAGTCGGAATCTCTTTGTCTCTGGGTTATCTCTCTCTGAAACCCTAACTCATCCTTGACTCTTCAGATCTACTACAGATCTGAGTATATTTTGAGTTATATACACTGTTTTCTTAAGAATCTCTCTGACTTTTCAAAAACACCTTTTCATCTTCAAACTAGGGTTTCTTAACTCATTTTCAAAATGACTTTCCCTCCAAATTTTTTTTTGGTATTATTCTATGATTCTTACTATATTTATACGGTTATTTAAGTTTTTCCCTTTTATCTGACTTATCATGTTGAAAACCCTAGTTCTTGATCTTAATCCTGGGTTCTGAGTCTGTATTTGATGATTTGTTCGTTTAATCTATATGCGTGGTTGTTTCTCATGAACGTCCTGAGTTTTTTTTGATTTTACCCTGTTATGCTCATTTGGGTTTCTGATTTTTGCTTCTTCCGCCTATATTATGTTTATTATTTTAATTCCTCTAATCAGTATTATGTTTTATGCGAATCCCTAATTTTGTGTGATTTTTAGCCTACTGTGCTATTAGGGTTTCTTATTTTTTGCCTCTTCTTGCCTATTATGTGTTTATTTCGTTTGTTCATAGAGATTTATGGTAATTTCCCCTAAATCAGTACTATTGTCCATTGGAATCCTTGATTCCCTGTGATTGATATCCTTCACTAATCTCTTGTGATATTCTCTACTGATTTTGAACCTCTAAGGTATTTTCTTGCCTTATATTTTTTGGTCGACTATGCTGTCAATCGATTCTTAAGTACTTTTCTTAATTAGATTTTCTGAACCTAGCGTAATTACATGTTCTATACTTACTCTGCCTGAAAATATTTCCTTATGTGCTATGTTGCAGTCTTATGTGATCTCTTTCCTTATTTGTCTTTACCGTTTGAAGTTAACTCCCTTAATTGAGGAGTACTTACATTGATTTTATACTGATTGATTCTGAGTCCCCATAATTACTGATTGACTTTGATTTTTACCATATTATTCTATCTAGTTTCAAACTATATATACCTATGCTCTCTCATTAAGAAAAACACGAACACATTGGTTCAAAAACTCTGCCTCACACAAAAAACACTCTTCTGCTCTCTTTTCTCCGGTTACTTGCTATTGTTCTAAGTTAGCCGGCTACAAGCCAAGGCTGATTAGTGTACTCTCTTGCTCCTCACTTTGTGTTTACTATCTTCTTTACTGGTGTGTTCTGATTTCAATCCAAGTTTCAAAAACAATATGTTTCTTTTACTGCTTCAGTTCATCCTGTTTCTAGTATGTTTCACTTATGGTTTTGCTGTTCAACTTGCAACTAATATGTTTACTTCATCACTTTATCAGCATGCTTCTGAATGTGTCCCCTCCCTTAGACTCATCATGTTTATGAAGTCTTATCCCCCTCCTAGTATACCCCAATGTGGCCCTTCCTCACTTACGTTTCTCTGATTTGTGGCATGAACCTCTCTGTGCAAAGTAGTTGGCTATTTTTAAGTTACATGATTCTGTCTTAATTCTGAAGTTCCCTAACCCCTTAGCATATTGCTGATTCTATACTTAAGTGCTCCTGCAACTATGTGCTTACCTATGTGTCCTCAAATCCCACTACCCCTGGTTGTGGTTGCTGAACCTGCCTTGGTCCTATGTTTCTTGGTTATGTATGAACCGCGGCTGTAGTCGTGAGGCAGTGTTCCTGCTATTTATCGCGGTCGGGCCACGGTGGCGAACTTGGGGAGTCTTTTTTCTAAGCCCTATTTCGTCCCCCACAAACCCAAAACATAAAAACTTGCTCTAGAAAGGAAAGCTCTCAAAAACCTAACTTCTTAAGGGTCCCTCCACCACCCAAGGTAAGTTCTAATGGTGATTCTAAGATAATTTTAATTTCCCAATATCTTATTAACATGGGTAAACCTCCATATCATTATATATTCAATTGGGACATCATTGTTGAGAGAAGGAACCTTAGAACTCGAATTCAAGAAGATTGAACGTCATGAATGTAATATATTCACCCTCTAATTGATTATAGTGTTGGATTAATGATTGTCGACTACAAGTTCATGAGATATGAGTTGATGGGTTTGATAGAAAAGCATGAACAATTATAGGTTTGACTTGTTGATTGTTGATTATTGGTTAACGGTGTTGTTTATCTTATGGGTGAAGAAGAATGACATTGGTTATAAGAAATTTGAGATTTTAGAATTTATCTAGGATCAAGAGAATGGCTTGTTGGGTGTAGAAACACCATTAATAAGGACTATGAAGCTTTATGTCACCAAGTTTTTGAGAAAATACTTAAGTGACCAAAACATGAGAATTATTGCTAATATGGAATCCCTTTGACTTGTATTGATATAGATTAAACTTGACAGGGGTTGGCGAATGTTGTATTACGCTCAAGAGCAGAAAGTTAAGGTATGTGAGGCTAACTCTCTATGTTTGGGAATTTTAATGATTCTCCCTACACTATGTTTCTTTTACGACGTTACCAATTGCCTCAGAAATATAGTTAAGCCTGGTTCCTTGAAAAGTTGTAGAACTTCTATTCTCTAGATTTATAACTCATTCACCATATTCATTTTGAACATTGTGAGCACATTGTGTATTTAATATAGACTTGGGTTTGATGCCCCCGAGTGTTAGAATAGATTACTTAGTATTCCATAAACCGTTGAAGTTTCAGTGTTCATAATCAGTTCAAGAATACATGTCTCAGTGCAATCCTATTCAGTATTCCAGTATTATGTTACTCAGTGTGATCCAGTATTCCAATGTCATGTAACTCAGTGTGATTCAGTATTTCACTATCATGTATTGCAGTATGATTCTCAGTTCCTGATCTTAAATCCCCTAATGTTGAACACCTGTATTTGGGCATGAGGCCGGAGTTTATGTTTTATACATCTTTGGGCCTGCGGCCGCAGTTTATGCTTTATGCATCTTTCGGCCTGAGGCCGCAGTTTATGCTTTATGCATCTTTGGGCCTGAGGCCTCAGATTATGCTTTATGCATCTTTGGGCCTGAGACCGCAGTTATGTATACGTATTCTTGGTCCTGAGGCTGTAGTTTGTGCACATATATGTTGGGCATGAGGCTGCAATTTATTTATTCAGATAAATAGGTGGTTCATTATTCAGAAGAGGGAGTATTCGTATCCTTACTTCCTTTGTTCAGTTAAATTATCAGTTATCATTTCAGTTACCAGTTATCAGTTCAGTTATCAGTTATCATTTCAGTTTCAGTTTCAATAGTTATCATTTCAGTTATTAATTATCAATTCTAGTTATCAACTTAGTTTCAGTTTCAGCATTTTTAGTTCTTTCTTTCAGTTGCATTACATACCACTACAATTCAAATGTACTGACGTCCCTTTTTGCCCGGGGCCTACATCTCACGATGCAGGTAATGATTAAGAGGTTGACGATTCAGAGCGCTAGGATTCTCGTACCAGCTATTTGGTGATCCCAGTTCTTTCGGGAATTATCATTACCTTACAATCTTTAGTATATTAAGACAGTCAGTGTTTTCGGTGCTTCATTAGAGGCTTCATAGACTAGAGTAATAGTTAGACAGAGTCGCAAGCTTTTCATATTAAGCTATGTTGGCTACAAATATGTTTCAGAATTGTATTAGTATTTCCGCACTGTGATTTATATCATCCAGACTTTCAGTATATCAGCATGTGTTAGTTTATCTTCCGCATTCAGTATGTTATGATATCAAATATTGATTTAGCTAGCCAATTGGTTCGCTCAGTCATATGTAGTCAGGCACCGAGTGTGGTGTTACGTCTAGGCCCAAGTTCGAGGCATGACAATCTCCCCTTTGGGATCATTCTTCCTCGAATGATTGTCCTGACTATAACTTCTGCTAACTCCGAACCTTAAACGGGTTTGGTGGAAACATGAACTTTCATTAACACTTGCATACTAAACTGAATGAATACATGATTACTGAAATGTTGAGATAGTGAACTAAATGACTTCTGCACTTACTGAATATTGGTCTGCCATGGATAAGTGAATACTGAACTAACATGGATATATGAATATTGAACTGGCAAGAACAATTGAATAATCTCAGTACTAAGTTGGCACGAATGTCTAAGTATTGGACTGACATGAGTAGCTGAGTATTGTACTGACATGACATGAGTACCTAAGTACTGAACTGACATGAGTATCTGAGTACTGAACTGACATGAGTAGCTAAGTACTAGAAACTTGAATGATATAGTAGGATACGTGAAATACTGGTTGTACCACCGAAAATTCTGGTGGCAACTCGAACGCATAAGCTAATTGACCGATCCTTTGCAAGAATATATATATGGCCCAATATAGCAGGGACTATGCTTCCCCTTTTTCCCAAATCTTATAATGTTTTTCATAAGTAAAACTTTCAGAAACACCCAATCATCAACTTGAAACTCTAGGTCTCTATGTCGCACGCTCGAATAGGACTTTTGGAGGCTCTGAGTTTTCTTCAAACGCTCTAGAATCAACTTAACTTTCTCTAAAATCTGATAGACCAATTCGGGTCCTAACAACTCCACTTCTCCAACATCGAACAAACAAATTGGTGGTCTACACCTTCGCCCATACAGAGCTTCGTATGGTGCCATCTTGATACTAGTGTAGTAGGTTACTATTAGAAAGGTCAATGAGAGGTATGTGATAATCCCAATTACTTTTAACATCAAGGATATATCCTCAACTGTTTGAATAATGCGCTTTGCCTGGCCATCTTTCTAAGGATGAAAAACTTGTTCCTAATCCTTTATGAAAGGACTTCTAAAATTTCATTTTAAACTGAGCACCACAGTCCCAAATTACGGACAACGGAGTCTGATGCAATCAGATGATTTTCTGAATGACAACTTGCTATTATCTTCTATTGAATATGTAGTCTTTACTGGAAAGAAATGTGCTGACTTGGTAGGTCGTTTTACAATCATCCAATCAAATCATGCTTTTAAAATGAGCAAGATGATCCCGTTATAAATTTCATATTTACCATTTCCACTCAAAATATGTGTATTCTATGATAAAATACTAGGCTTTCTGCTGCTCGACTTTCACTTGCTGACAATTCGGACAATTGGCCGCAAAGTCTACAATGTTCTTTTTCATGTCGTTCAACCAATAAATCTCGTTGGTCATGATGCATATTTGGGGAACCTGGATGGAAAGAATACCTAGAATTATGGGCTTTAACATGATCTTCCCTCTTTAAGTCCATCTATGTCTGGAACACACAATCTGTCTTGGTACCTCGAAGTACCATCATCTCCCCCTTATTCAAAAGCCATCATCTTATACCTGTGAATCTCCTCTTTCAACTGCAACACGTAGGGATCATCAAATTGTTTCCCCTTCTCTTCGACTACTAAGGGGGGACAACTCCTGTTCTAGACACCCCGTCATCTTCGGAGTCTGAAGTCGAACTCCTATCTTGGGTGGTGAACTTCTTTCACCAGAGTTCACTTATCTACCTCAATCATGAGTTATACTTCCCACACTTGAGTATCTTCTTAAGCACTTCCTGAAAACACTTATAGAATTGTTGTGAACTAAGTATTTGACATGTACTCTAAGCTTTAGAGTCCCGTGCAATGGCACTACCCTCATACCATATAAATAGGCATGATTTTAAAGCTTTTCTATGATCACTTTATATCAATAAATAAGCTCGGTGATCATTCTACTCTCTTTGTGTTTCTTAAACATGCTAGACATAACCCCTGTGGTAGTTATACAATTTTCCCTCATTACCGAACTGATTTCCTTTTCAATATCCCATGCTAACTATTTTGGTTTCAAATCTCTAACTGGACTTACTGAAAGTTTTCATATCTCCCCTTAGACCAAAGTTCTTATACTTGTGGATCCTCCCTTTTTTTTTGTTGGGATCCAAATAACCTTTCTTATTTTCCGCAATTCTTTGCACTCTATGTCAATGACGACTCGTCTTCCAACTAACTTTTGAGAAACTAAATTATTCACATAAAGGAAAGCTAATGTATTCACAAATATCATACAAAATCTTAATAATTTAACTCTGCTTACACTGTCAATCTTGGAGAAACCACATTTCGATAATTTCTAAAGGCTATTCTTCTGTAGTTTGCTCTTTTATTGCTAGCTGATAGTTTTTCCCGCTATCACTGTATTTCAGATTTAACTTAAACTCTTTGGGTTCTAACACACGTTCGGTATTTCAAACTGTCATCCACTAACTAGAGTTAACCTGGCTAAGTGAATCAAATTGTACCTCTACTAGCTCTGCTGAAACTGCTAATTCACTGTACCAACAAAAAAACTTACTTACTATTCTTTTACTAACCACCTGCTACCATCATGTTTTCTTGCTCTACTTTGAATAACTAAAGTGAAGCATAAGGTTATTCTAACTTCCCTCACCATCCGGCCCTGTTCTACGGTCATGATATACCTTTTTTTCTTCTAAACTATGTGCATGGATCACAGTTAGGGAATTCATCTGCCTTAAATGAAATTGGAATATCTAACTCCAAACTTTCTATACAATAGTAAATCATATGATACTATAAACATCCCGGGTAATCATTTAGTCACACAACCTAAGGGGGAACTGCCATATCTTTTATCTTACATCAATAGTTGCTTCTTATAGTAACTTAGTAACGTGGTACTTCTAGTTCTGATTTGAATAAATACGAACAACTTAAAATCATTCCCCAAAAATTCACTATTGGCTGCTCTTGGTTCTCATTGCATATATCATATCTTCTAGTCATTTTCATGAGTTATACGAAAAATACATCTCTAATAATAACAATTGTTTTTGACTCCTAGGTATTTTACGCTTAGGCTCTTTTCTATCCAAACTACACTGACCAATGATAGGGTCTGATATCTGAACTATCATCATCCAACTTGTTGCTCCATTTCCAAAAATTAAATGAAGTTGTTCTAGGAGGTAAAACACATACGAATACACTACCATGCGCAAACTTATCTTTCAAAGTATACCATCATCTGATAAATCACTTCATGCGCCCTCCGGTGAGTCTTGGTCTTAATCCGGACCTAAAATATGCGAAGATTTTGCTATGATCACTATTACTTACATTTTCTTAGCACCTATAGGCATCATTGTATACTCACCCGTCACTAGGATTTTGATACACTAAAAATTAGATATTTGGTAAACATATAACTGAATACTGGAGTACTAAATAACCATAACGTGCTAATTGAAAGACTGTATAACTGGTAACTGAGGTAAACTGATAACCATAAGACATGATAATTGCTTTTGTACTTTTTGATAAGGTTATGCTCTAATCTGTACTACTATCCACTGCATCCCACTTTTAACATCCCCTTAGATCTCATATTTACCAACATGTACTCCATAATTATATCCTAATGGGCAATTATCCTCTTTAGGACCTTAGGCTTCTCCTGCGCGTTGCTTGGGCATCCAATACGTTTGGAATTTGATAGGAAGAGAATGTTAACTATTGCTCTAAGCTTCATGGCACGATCTAAAGTAGAAAGAAATGAGACAATCCTGGATGTCTTGGTAGTTAACCATTTATATGAGTGGCCAGCACACACATATAAAGGAAATTCCACTGGACACGGCTTCATAGACTCCCTAGGACTCTTGAACCTAGAGCTCTGATACCAAGCTTTGTCACGCCCTGAACCTGGGCCTTGACGTAACACAACACTCGGTGCCAAACTACATGTGACCGAGCGAACCAACTGGATGGCTGAATCAACATGTGATATCATAACATACTAAATGTGGAAGATAAACTAACACATGCTGATATACTGAAGGTCAGAATGATATAAATCAAAGTGCGGAAATACTAATACAATTCTAAAACATATTTGTAGCAAACATAACATAATATGAAAAGCCTGCGACTCTGTCTAACTGTTATTCTAGTCTATGAAGCCTCTAACGAAGCATTAAACACACTGACTGTCTGAAAATACTGAAGACTGTAAGGTAATGATAATTCCTTGAAAGAGTTGGGGATCGCCAAATAGCTTTGACGAGAATCCTTGGCGCTCTGAATCATCTACCTGTAAATCATTACCTGCATCGTGAGATGCAGGCCCCGGGCAAAAAGGGACGCCGGTACATTTGAATTGCACTGGTATGTAAAGCAACTGAAAGAAAGAATGAAAAATTCTGAAACTGAAACTAAGTTGATAACTGAGAATTGATAATTGATAACTGAAATGATAACTATTGAAACTAAAACTGAAATGACGACTGATAACTGATAACTTAACTGATAGTGGTAACTGAAATGATAACTGATAACTGAAATGATAATGATTATTTAACTGAACAAAGGAAGTAATGATATGAATACTCCCTCTTCTTAATGATGAACCACCTATTTATCTGAATAAATAAACTGCGGCCTCAGGCCTAATATATATGTGCACAAACTGTGGCCTCGGGCCCAAGTATACGTATACATTACTGCGGCCTCAGGCCCAAAGATGCAAAAAGCATAAACTGCGGCCTCAGGCCCAAAGATGCAAAAAGCATAAACTACAGCCTCAGGCCCAAAGATGCATAAAGCATAAACTTCGGCCTCAGGCCAAAATACAGGTGTTCAACATTAGGGGATTTAAGATCAAGAACTGAGAATCATACTACAATACATGATAGTGAAATACTGAATCACACTGAGTTACATGATACTGGAATACTGGATCACACTAAGTTACGTAATACTGGAATACTGAATAGGACTAGACTGAGACATGTATTCTTGAACTGATTATGAACACTGAATCTTCAACTGTTTATGGCATACTGAGTGATATATACTAAGACTCGGGGGCATCAAACCCAAGTCTATATTGAATATGCACTGAGCTCACAATGTTCAGAATGAAAGTGGTGAACGAGTTATGAAGCTAGAGAATAGAAGTTCTACAACTATTCAAGGAACTAGGCTTATCTATATTTTTGAGGCAATTGGTAACGTCGCAAATGAAATGTAGTGTAGGGAGAATCATTAAAATTCCCAAACATAGAGAGTTAGCCTCACAAACCTTAACTTTCTGCCCTTGAGCGTAATACAACATTCGCCAAACCCCTTTCGACTTTAATGTATATCAATACAAGTCAAAGGGATTCCATATTAGCAATAATTCTCATGTTTTGGTCACATAAGTATTTTCTCAAACACTTGGTGACATAAAACTTCATAGTCCTTATTAATGGTGTTTCTACACCCAAAAAGCCATTCTCTTGATCCTAGATAAATTCTAAAATCTCAAATTTCTTATAATCAATGTCATTCTTCTTCACCCATAAGATAAACAACACCCTTAACCAATAATCAACAATAAACAAGACAAACCTATAATTGTTCATGCTATTCTATCAAACCGATCAACTCATATCTCATTAACTTGTAGTCTTCAATCATTAATCGAACACTATAATCAATTAGAGGGTAAAGATATTACCTTGTTGACGTTCAATCTTCTTGAATTCGAGTTCTAGGGTTCCTTATCTCAACAATGATGTCCCAATCAAATATCTAATGATATGGAGGGTTTACCCATGTTAATAAGATGTTGGGAAATTAAAATTAACTTAAAATCACCATTAGAACTTACCTTGGGTGGTGGAGGGACCTTTAAGGAGTTAGATTTTTGAGGGCTTTCCTTTCTAGAGCAAGTTTTTATGTTTTGGGGCTATGGGGGACGAAATAGGGCTTAAAAAAATGACTCCGCAAGTCCGCCACCGCAGCTCGACCACGGTATATAGCAGGAACACTGCCTCACGACCGTGGTCGCGGTCCGAGTGTGGTGGTTGCGCACTATTATGTGAAACGGGCATAATGTTTTGGACAGGGCTCCATTTGGGCTCCACAATATATCATTGGAAAGCTATTTCAACGGCCTATAACTTTCACCTTTGGAGATTTCCTAAATTCCTTACACATTTTCACTAATTGCTACTGGAAGATGGGCCTTTTGTAAACTTAGTTGATTTTGTCGAATCTTATGCACCTCACTCTCCATCTTGATTTCGAAATAGCTATTTTCACCAATAATTATCCCTCTAGGATTCATATGTCTAAAATATCAAATTAATACCCATTTAATATATCCATTTCTAGTCCAAATGTACGGGGTTTTACAAAAACCCACACGAGCGCCATAGGGCGATGGTATGCAAAGAAATTGAAAATGAGAGTCTTGTTAGTGAAAACTCGCAAAGAGTACTATAAGGCGATAGTGAGAAGAGAAATGAGAGAGGTCAGTGGGTGAAAACCTACAAAGGGCGCCACTGATCGAAAAATAATCCCTTACAACCATCGATACTGATAGAGTCCCGGCAAGGTTTCTCGATTTTGAGGTATAGGTTATGGTGGGTTTATGGGAGTAGGATGGTTTGCACAGATCGGGTGTCTGGTCCAAGAAGCATGTCATGTCTACTGAAGTCTGCATGCACTCTAGATAAGTCCTTTTTTCCTTTCCCCGAAAGGGACACTTCTTGTTTAAATTCATTATCATGTCCGTTGTTTACCTTTCTTTGAATCCATTTCTGTCTAATTCTCTTCTGAAACTAATACAAAGAAAGATGGCAAGATTGGTCTTACAGGGTTTTGTTTGACAAAAGCTAACATTGAAGAAAGCACCCAGCCTCAGCAGGTGCATCAACTCGACCTTGACTGGCCATGATGGCCGATGCTCAAGAGTCAAAAACTCTTGAAAAGAAAGGAAATCAAAGTCAAGTGCCCACAAAGGCAAAATAAAATGGAAAAGGCCAAGCTCCACACGAGTTAATCATCATGTGGAATTTGGGAAAAGTCAAGATCCCCGGGTTTTAGAGATGAAGCCGACTCCCAGAAAGAGCAAGCAAGCACTGAATATCCTTACTGGAAGAGCAGGGCCAAGATCAAACGATTGAAACAATCAAGGCCACAAAACCAACCACCGTTCAAACTAACAAATTGTTTTTTGATTTGAAAACAGGAAAACAACCTTGCAGGTGTGATAAAAGCAAAGCACGCAGAGACTCGAAATGGTTCTGCAAGCGAAGTTAACCCAAAAAGGGAAGTCCCCTCCAAACACTTTATTAATTTTCCTAAATAAAATGAAAAGTGAAATGAAAAGAAAAAAGAAGAAAAATTCAAAATCATGGTAGTATAGGGTCTCCAATCCCTAACTGCAACTTTTCCAACATACGGCCCCACTCCCTAGTTGATGCCGGCATAACCCGATGACTTTTCCCAACATAGGGTCACACTCCCTAGTTGATGCCGGAATAACCCGATGACTTTCCTAACATAGGGTCCCACTCCCTAGTTGATGCCGTCATAACCCGATGACTTTTC